>NW_016157196.1:214869-307499 GCF_001687245.7 Rhagoletis zephyria
TTATCATGTAGCGGTAGCTTTCGGAAAGGTGGAAAACATATATTTAATACTTGCGCCGGGTATTTAATGTTCGGCTCCGCCCGAACTTAGACTTTCTTACTTGTTTTGGTTTGAAATCGGTTAAATTTCACAGTGGCGACGGGACTTCAAAGTTTTGGATGTACTCGTATTTTATGTGGGAGAAAATAATTTTTTTAAGAATGCTGTAAAATAGTTAATGATAAATATTTTTTGATCGAATAAAAATACTTCGCTTCAGAAATCTTTTAACAATAGATAATGATGCAAATTTAGCTCTAAAATTTTACTAAATATTTTTCAAAACTAACTAATTTTTGTATAGAAGAGATGCGATTATAATTTTTGAAAATGTAATTGTTAAAATTGTAAAGTTAAATCACATACCTACATACATCATAATTGCATCGTTTGAACATTTATGTAAGGAACAGTTTTTATGCGATCAAAAACTAATAATTTTTAAAGATTTTAGGGCTATACACTTTTATACTAGCGTAATGTAGGTATATATGTATGTATGCAATGAAAAGGGGAGGCACACACGCCAGCAGCAGCAAATGCCAAAATATTAAATACACATACGAGTACATACATACATATGTATGGTTAAAATAATTATAAATATATGTATGTAGATATACTTCTGCAGATAGTGTAAACCTATAAAAAATCTACCTGGAAAGCAACAATGTCGATTACAGTGAAAATGTGGTTCATTGCCCGCCATTACAGAATGACAACAATGAGTATAGCACAACAACAATAAATACAAGATACTATGCAAACTGTAATGAAAAATTGCAAATAACCATTTTTGTAAAATGATGCCAAAGCAGACAAAATGAGTATGTTAACAAAACGAGAATCAGCAAATAAATCTCAGTCAGCAGTGAAATTCTGAGGAATTCGCTTTAATGCCGGAGAGTCAGTAGGTAGGGGCAAAGGTTCGTTTATTTATAAATTCAAGTAGATATGTATGCATGTATGTATGTATGTATGCTTCCTGCTGTGGTACTTTCTTACGTAGATATATAGTATAAGTAAACATGTACATATGTAGGTCGGCCAATATTCTCGACTATGTGCCCGCCACATTGCATAGTTGCATACATACATACATATGTACATATGTAAGTAGTTTCCCTGCAAAAATTCGCGGACCAGGTGGTCTACTGGGACGTAGTTTTAGAGTATGGGCAAAAGGACCAGGCTGCATACTAGTAACTTGTTATGCTGAACTGGACCACTTCAAATGTAAAAAACTGATATATGTATGTATGTGTCGAACACCACCTCTTCGTGGCCCATCGGCAATAGCATTCGGTTGACAAATGTTAATACAATTAAAGCGATTTTAAGAAAATTCATTTTAAATAATAGATTTTACTATTTAAATTTAAAAAGCACCTTTAAAAATTATGAAGTATTCGATTTACACAAAATATTGTGAAGTTCAGTCCTTGGTACAGAAGGAGTAGTTGTCTAAGTGATCCCATGTTATATCGTTGGACCAATGGCGGTCAGGTCCAATGACATCGCAATATTAATGTAACCATATTTTCTCCATATGTTTGGATCATTTTGGTTACTATTACCTACCCCCACTTTTTGCAGGATTTTGTATGGATGCACGTTGGTGTGAGTCGTAACAAGACTTACCTGTAATGAAAAAAAAAATGAACTCAATTAGCAATTTTTTTTTTAATAATTAAATTTTAGTACATATAAATATATACATTTTAGCATATTTGTAAATCTCTTCTCTAATCGCCTCTCTTTGCGAGAATATACATTTATAGAGGTTTAATTAAAATTTTTTGATAGGTGGCAACCCTTTTCAAAATTGCTAATTCTAGCTAAAAGTGTACTTAAATGCCTTTCATTCTCTAAATGCGTTGCAATCAGCCTCACTGCGAGTTTCATGTCGAATGCGAGTCGTTTTCGAGAGCTGAGTCGTATCGAAAATCGCATGGCATTGCTTAAAAAAACACTGGATAGGTAATGCCAATGTTGTCCAGCCGTTCAGTTGTTTATCTAATTTACGAATTAGGCAATGAGGCCAGAGTTGCCAGATGTGGGGATTTCGGCCCATTTTGGGGATTTCTGAAACCATTTGGAGATAGATTTTTTCGGTTGGGGATGTGGGGATTCGATGGGGATTTTTGTTTGGTTTAAAATATTCATATTGAAATTAAAATACATATATTTTACTGCCTGCCCTTAACAATTTCTCAAACAAAGATTTTCTTTGTCAAAGTATTATTCGTGGAAAATGCCTGTTTTAATGGCTTTCGCTGAACACACAATTTTCTCTCACTTCATTACACCAAATTGTAAAAGGATCGCTGTGATTGGCATTTACCGAATGGACTGCATATATTTCTGATTTCCTCAGTGTAAAAAGAATTTTACAAAGTGGCAAGCGCACTAAAAAAAATTGACGAACTTACAGACAGCAGTGGGAATAGGAACCTTGGGCCGAAGGTGTGTTGTTAAATAGTCTCCAAAAACCATAAAAAATAAGAAGCCGCTATACGTAAATAACCAAATGATCTCATATATATGTACACATATACTACTGTGAAAATTTGTAATATAAAAGTATTCAAAACTGTAATTAAAACGAAGTAACAGCAATGAGAATACATTGTTTTTTTCTTACTTAAGGGGATTTAAATGGGGATTTAGAAGAAAAATTGGGATTTTTTGGGGATAACTGCCGCTCGATATGGGGATGCGCTATACAAAAATTCTGGCAACACTGAATGAGGCTGAATATTTTTCTTAATGTACCGTATCGGGCAAACAAAGAGGAAAGCACAAGTTTTGGCTATTTTTCAATTGTTTATTATTTTTTTTATTAAAAATGAAGCTCACTTTCTAAAAAAAACGATATACATAAGTCAAAATTTCAAACTTTGTACCAGATTTATAAAAAGTCGATGACTTTTACAAAATTTTCATCAACAGTTCAAACTTTTTTGTAGTCGGTTAAATTTTAGTATAATAAAGTGCAAGGTTGCAGTAGCTAAGGTGTATCGTTGACTTTTTTGCCAATTGTTGTTGTGCTTATTCCCCAAAAAAAATTTCAAAAATTAATAGTACTTTGCATAGAAAAAAATGCGTGACCCGTCAGCAAAAAAGTGCCAAAAATCAACGGTAAGTCCCAGCTATGTACTTCAAACTTGCACTTTATTTTAATAAAACTCAGTGGACTACAAAACTCATACCAAAATTTTTTCAAAAAGTTCTGATTAAAAAGTTTGAAAGTTTTTGTTGGATAGTGAGCTATACTTTCAATAAAAAAAATAATAATAAACAATAAAAAACAACAGAAACTTGTTAATTATTGCTTCCCAATTCGTTTTGCCGCCACTGTACATATTTAATTTATTAAATTTAAATACAGGTGGCAACTCTATTTAACAGCTCATACTTTTTTACCTAAAGCGGCGAAACTGCACTTCAAATTTCGTTTCAATAATTAATTTGAATGGGGTATTAAGTTAACTTGTTAAAAAAAGCGCTGGGTGTTCAAAATAAAGTTTCGCAGACAGCTGATAGGTTTCTCGTGAGTGTTGATAAAATACGGATCGAAATATTTAACCTTAGTCATGACAAATTACGGCAGCTAAGGATATGTTGAGATAAAACCACCTCCTCATCCTCCAAGAAGACATAAAAATAGGTGTCCAAAATATATGAAGTTGTACTACATGGGTTTCTAATTGACAGTATCCGATCAGAACTCCTGTCAGAACAGATAGTCGATAGCGCTGAGAGGCGCCTACCGACCAGAAGGTTTATATAAATTTGCATGTCGGGATTATCCTCCTGTCCAGGAGCACTCCAAAGGTTGCCATACAGGAGTTCCTGTATCCTCCTTTCCTTTTCTGGGAAGCTTAACAAGCTCATTTGTTTGCACTTAAACTATTCGATTCATTTCGAAGATCGATAAGTATTCAAGGGATTTCTTTAGGAGAGATAGCCTCAAGAATGTCCTGCCTAGCCAATTCAAAAGCCATGTAGTAGTTTCCTGCAATACCAATGTGCCGTGGAACCGAAACCAGTTTGAATTCGAAAAAATTCGAGGCGATCTAGAGAGTTGTCGATAGTGCCATGAGAAAACCCAGAGCTCTGATTGCTGACCGAGGCTGGCAAAGTAACGACTAAGGATATGTATAGCGATAATCGTAGAGGTTTTCCGGTGCCAACTGCAATATTGGACTTTCAATATATAGTCTGTTCCTTTGAACTTCGGACTAAAACCTGAGGAACTGTCAAACTACAATTTTACTCTCTCAAGTGAGAGTAAAAGGAGAAAGGATGCAGAAGTCCACGGGAACGCAAAAAGCACTATTTCCTGTAAAAACGTCAGTCGGTTTGTTTACATGTCATTGGTACAACACTGATTTGGCTGAAATATCACTAAATAATTATTAAAATGTATACATATTCAAACATTTCTTTGTTTCCTTCCATTTTTTTTTACAAATAAAGGTTCTTTGCTTTCATCGCTTTCTGTTTTTGTTCGCACATGTGAATCAGCTGATCGTTTGACACTTTTCATGAACTTACAGGGAAAAAATCTCCGGACTAAATCCTGTAACTTCTGACTAGGAACAGTTGCTCAGTTAATCTCTCAGAAGTGTTCCCACTTACAGGTTTTATGTCAATAGGAACGACTTCCTGTAAGTTCTGACTAAATCCTGTAAGCCGGACTGCTATTGGAACAGACTAATAGATGTTTGTCTCGGAATGCGTTCAAATACTTAGCAGTCTTCCGAAGCTTTCCTATGACGATGAGTGCTTCTGCTCGTCAACTAATACTTTTGCCTGCTGGCATTTCGTTGGTCATCGCTAAGTTCAAAATAGCAGTTGCTCGAAAAAAGAAGACAAATTAATTGAGCTGACGAGCAAACAACTACCTAGTAGCCTTTCCTGCAGGGTCTCTAGGGGTAACACACAAATGTTGCATCTCGTGCATATGCAACACACCCACAAAATTAATGAAGTAGCAGGAAAAAGTTCAAAACCTAACAGCTGGTAGGCACTTTTGCTGGAGCGATGCTCCAGTCATATAACAGCACACACTTTGGCAAAAGGCAACGGCAGCAGGGGCGCAAATTAATTGTAAATACATACAGATGTCTGTCATTTTATTAAAACAACTTAAGTGACTTTAGAAGGTTTCACCTTGAATTAAAAAAAATCATAGGTTTCCCTTCAAAAAAGTTTATATTTTTATTAAGCTTCTATTAAAAGAACATCTTAAACCACACCTCTGTCTGTTTAATCGTTAAAATATTGTTTGGGAACCCAATGAAATATTGCTTCAAAGGCAAAATGTTCTATCTCGAGTTAAGTTGTTTTAATAAACCGCCACAGTTATGTTTTGTATGCAACATTTCGCAAATTCACACGCTGAATACATAAAAGAATCGGGGCACAGCCAAGTTCACACGGCAATGGCGTTGGCGCCGAAAGCTACGCTCAAACAAAACAACAATAAGAACAACCAAAAGAATTGTGACAGCATCCACACAATGCTAACTAACATCAGCAACAACAATAACAACAGTAACAACAAGTGCGAAATGGGCAATTATGCCGCATAATTTTCGCTTTGCTTTTGGGGCTGCCAAGCTACGCAAAACCGAATGTTGCAACAGCATCTTTGTACATACAACATAGTGCCAAAAAGAAGCAAAAAATTTGCAAAAGTAGTGGAAAATCAACAGCGTAGCCGCAAACAGTAGCTGTAAAAGAGATAAAGTCACACGGAGCGCACAAAATTAAAACATTAACGAGACAAACGGAAAAACGGAGCGTAGAAAACAGGCAACAGCTGTTGCTACTGCAGTTCGGCATTAAGAGTTAAGCTGAAATTAGTCAAGAACGCAGCACGTATACTTAAACGCAGTCTGTATACGCAGAATTTTGTCGATTACTGGAGCCCTCAGTGTTGCTTACTACAGTGTTGCCACTCATCAATGCCTTTTCATAAAGTTACCTTTTCAACAACAAGTTTTCGTGCTATTATAGATCGTAGCTAAATATAAACTACTTAGTTTTCAACAAAAAACCTTATTCAGTAGTAAATTTCAAATATTTCAAACGTATTTTGAATAGGGAATTATAACATTTTTACCATCTGCAAAACTGACGAAGTGGCAGCCATCTATAGAATGAAGAAATCAGCTGAAACGGAAAAATCTAAATTCCGCAGATTTCTGCGCTACGGGCTACAACTACAGAAAAATTCTACGCTGTTGTGTTTTCATTTACATGGCGCTTTAGTAAGACAGAACGTGTCAGCTGACTTGGCTTTACGTACCGGTAGGTTTACGTTCTTGACTAATTTCAGCTTTAAGAAAGAGTACACTAAAACGTAACGAGATAGAAGCGTAAAAAACAATGTAGCGGCGCAAAATTGCTAACGAAATACAGCAACAACAAAAGAACTTTATTAAAACAAGCCAACCAAAAATATTGCAACAACTCAATTTAGTGGCTTATGTTGCTGCTGCTGCTGCTGCCCATTCGATAGACTTTGGCTTAGATTAATTGTTGTTGCTCGGTAATATGGCTGTTATATGTTATTTTTTCAGCGAATATTGCTATGTATGTATGTATGTATATATGTGCATACGAGCTTACTTGTTTGTGTTGCCACAAGAGAATTGAGGCAGCATAAATTTAGAAATTGTGTCAATTGAAAGCCCTGAAAATCAATTAGTCAATAGCTCAGCAAATAATTTGTTGTTTTTGTTGTGCTAATGTATTTTAATGCTTTCATGCTGCTAACAGTCGAGTTATGTAATTATGAAACCTAAGTTATTTTAAATTAAGCTATGTACTTACTTGTAGATTAGCAGTAGCGTACCCACGATATCGGTAAGGAGGGGTATGACAAACACTTTTCAGCGATAACTTAAAGTCGAGACACCCAATAGCTGGAGGCATCCATAATTTTTAATTAAAACAAAAACTACTTTACTATATCCCCCCAAAAACACCACCTGGCTACGCCACTGTACATTAGGCGCAAGACTTTTTTAATTTAAACCACCTATGAGGAGAGGATGAGGAATGATTAAAACACAAAAAATAGCCCTTCTCAAAATTCGCTACAAAAATTGGAAATAATTAAATTCTTAAGAAGTTTAAGTAGCTATTTTTTTTTAAATTCCCATTTAAATAATTTTTTATTGAAATTTGCGGAGAAAATACAATTTTGAAAAAATGAATTCTTCTGTTCGTGATAATGAATGTTTGGATTACTTTAAAACGAAAAGCATTGCACAAGAAAGTGTTGAAATGTTATAAACAAGTTTAACCAAAATTAAATTTTCTTCTTTTGAGTTTTTAGACAAGTTTAGCTCTTGTATACTAGCAATTCTTGTATAGCCAGAGTTTCTGTTCAAAATGCTTCATTTTTTTTTTTTAAATATACATATACGCAAACATCAACAGAACTTCCAGATTTTCCAGCCCTGCTAATAACTTAAAATTCAGTAATGAAAAAGTAATGTCGCACATAATCAGCCTAACGATTAGTTTATTTTTTCGCCCGAATCGAACTTTTTTTCACCTTTCGCTTCCGCGTATTCACTACGGGCGGACAAAAAAAAACATTCGAGCGAAACTCACGATATGGCTGAATATTTCCCATAAAAATGCCAGTTTTTAATTCCTTCAAGTCAAAGTATTAATACATTGTGAAAAAAAACATAAAACCGTTCTTATCACGTAAGAATTCACATTTCTTTCTGTCGCAAAAATCCATGCTCAACGGTTCTCAAAATGCTCGTGTGTTTGTATGTAAATAAATATGTAAGTATGTTTGTACAAATAACTTTATTATTCGCAAATTATCGCACAGACATTTTGCAATAAGGTCATCAATGGTGTGAATAAACGATAATTTATTAATTTTAAAAATAATTAAATAAAATGTTCAGCAAATATTTTTTTTTTTTATTTAAATTGTGCTAATAAAAAAGTATATTTCCTAGCGTAGAGTTCACCTGGCAAGCAATTAAAATGATAATCCTCTCAGCTTTAGAATTTTAACAAAATTTTGCTAATTAGAATTTTGATAAGCGTAATTGTTGGAAAGGAGACAGTAAACTACTTTTTTCTTATTTCAATCAGAAAAGCATCTGGAATTGCCATTAGTTTTTTGAAGTGTTGTGCATATGTATGTATGTATGTAGATGATTAATAATATAACAATATTTAGAACAATATTTCGAATCGATTTTAACGCAGGAATGTTATACGCATTATTTGTTTGAAACGCAAATTTCGCGTATAATTTTACCTAAAATTCTAAATTTATAACTTTGCCCTTCCGAAAGGTAATACCTTTGAAACTAAACTTTTGAAGGCCTCCCTGTTCGGACGTAGAAGAAGTTCGGAAAAATAAGAAGTCATTCGGAGTCAAGTCGGGCCTGGAAGCTAGATGATCTGTCAAGTTCGCGCTACGGGTGCTGCACTAACACTATTTTGTTTGAGCTGAAAAATAAGGCTACTCTTAGCGCGAATAAAAGCCGAACGAATAATTTTGATCTTTAGAAGACGCTGTGGTCGGACATGGGGTCGGAACTGAAAGTCAATAGACTGTATATATAGCAAGATCGTCCCTCTGATGGTTGATTACTGGTGGTTGAACTTTCTATTGCAAGCGATTTATGACCCCTAATTTTTCAGACAGAGTTTGTAGCAGTCAAAAGGGTTTTGGAAGGGCGCGGTATTAGGCATATTTTTAGAAAGCCAAGCGGCCATCACTGATAGGATAATCATCTGACAGTTCGTAAACGAGTGTTGTGATCTTCTTCCGCTCGAAGCAGTGAGGACTACGATGACATTGTACTGGGCAGCAGACACTGGAGTAACGAGGTCGGCGAAAAATTGGTAAGAAAAGACTCAGCGAGAGCAGATTCTCGTAGGACGGGAAGCATATTTTGAACTCAGTTGGTTGGGGACTTATAATTACTGATTGGGTAAACTCAGACCGAAGTATGTGTTGTGGAATGGTAGTGCATTTCAAATAGGCCGGGCTCTTAAATGGAACTGAAATAAGGTTATTGGCTAGGCACTTAAATCGTCATATATTTACAGCGACAGAATGCCGCGTACTTTGAGGACGAAGATGATACATCAGGGTGGGCCAGACAAAGGCTAAAGCATTTTAATTTGTCAAATAATATCGCTCGACTGTAAGAAAATCGTATGCTATGATACCAAGAAGCTGACAGTATTTCGTGTTTTCAGGATTAATAACTTCATAATCGGAATAGATAAGATCTCCTGCTGCACCCAAATGTTTAACTAACAAGCTAACGTCGCAAGTTTGCCCAACCCTGGTATAGGGCATAGCGATCGTAGACTTTAAGGGCAATTATTAATATTTTTTTTCCTTTTAAAAACTCTAATTGTTTGACGGCTATCAATTTTAATTTATTGATTTTAAACAATCAATGGATTTATTTGTCTTTGTAAGGAAATATGGCACATACATATTGTGCCATTTGTTCAACTATAAAATTCCCATAGCTGAAATGAAGCACTTCGTTATATGCAACTTTAACCCTCATATGCATATGCCGCCCTCTAAAGCGCACTTAAGCAGCTTAAGTGTGGCTGCATGCGATCGCACACACCAATGGTGGCAACATTTTTGTTTACACTCTCAGGCGCTGAGCAACAACAAAATAAAAGAAAATAACAATGTTTACTGCGAAAAGTATACTCGATAGCGTTGAGCGGTTAGCTAATTGGCCGGCCGTATGTTGCACGCGTTGTATGTACAGCTAACGTCAAGCAAAATAAAAAAAATAAAAATTTTATATAATTTTTATTTGATGGACGCGTGAAGCTAACACTTTAGCCGTTTTCTATTGTAAACGAAGTGGTGCTGGCTTTTGGGCGCACAAATAGCTTTTAATTGTGTTAAAAATACACAAATTGTATATTAAAGTCATTTTGTTGCTTTTGACGTTTCACAGTTTAATCGTTGCTGTTGTTGTTTTTTGTAGTCTTATGTGGCGGTTGAAGCGTATGAGAGGATTTTCAATTGCCTTCGCGCTGTCCCCTTTTCGTTAAATCGATCGCGCTGATCTGCTCTTGACTGGGGTTTTTGGGTTGGGCAAAGCCAGTTTAAGCTGGGCGGTGGTGGCTTAATAGAAACAGTACAGTAACAGAGTGTGGGGCGGAATGAGAAAGAGTGCGCAAGAAGAAAAGCGGCAATAACAATAACATAATTCAATAATTTGCCAAGCACTCAAAGTGGAATGATACGAATACTTCTTTGTATACAAAGCGTCGAGAAGGGGTGGTGCGAGCACAATGTTCGTTTATTTATCTGATAGTGATCAATTACACATTGCATGTGCACATAAATACAAATACAAAATAGAGTGAGTAGCTATGTATGCTTACGGCCATACGGAAAGCTGCAACATTTCCAAACAATTTGTTGATCTTAAGTTTTTTATGCGGTTATTGCTGGTATTTATTAATTAAAAAATTTCAAGCCCATCGAAATCGCAGAAGTGACGCACCCCACTCAACAGCAATGCTACTCTGGTGTGCTGGAGTGGGGATATAAAATATATAAAAAAAAATCTCAAAAATATTTATCATAAAAATATTGAAAGCAATTTGGTTGCAATACCAATCATTTCAACAACAGCATGCAACAATATGGTGCATAACACAAAATGCAGGCTATAGGAGGATGCAGCATGCAAAGTAGCAGAAAAAAATTTCAACTGAAAGAAAGCAAAAAAAAAAATAAAAAAACAAATTATGAAAACAAAAACCCCGCTACTTACAACGGAGCTAAGGAAGAAGCTGCTGCCATGCCGTGCGGCAAGCAAGGCGGTTTCGTTGCACCGAAATTGCGTGGCCCAACATCGAGCGGAGCGTGAGAATTTCCCAAAGACGATTGACGACGGCTGCTTGCAACACCAGCAACATTTTTTTTTTTCGTTTCGTGTACATACAACATATGTATGTATGTATGTAGATATGTTGCACTCCACTCAAAACTCGTGGGTATGTGAATATGTTCCTTCTACGCACGCTCAGCTAAAAAAAAAAGCAAATATGCACCAAAAGAATTGATAAGATTTGCTGGCGTTGACTCGTCTGCCTACTGTGCCGCAATTTTCTTTTGAATGTACACAGAATCGTAACTAAGCCATATGCAAACTTATGTGTAAGCGCATATGCACACATCTGGGCCACTTAAGTACATATCTACATATGTACATTAGGGTGCCTCACCAAAAAAAGTTGCTGTTTTTCCACCGGAATTTCAAAATTTATTATATTTTAATATTTCCGCCAAAATCATGCGGAAAAATATTGAGATTTACGTGAGCTAGATCGATTTAAAAATATCTTCATATGAAAAAAATATATATATATTTATATATTTCATGATCCAATAACCGGATCTAAACCAGAGTAGTATGGAAACACCTCTGAGACACTACCTTTCCGATGCAAAAAGAATTTTCGAAATCGGTTGACGTGGTCCAAAGTTATTCGATAACATACATAAAAACAAATTTATAAATAAAAAAATAATAATATTCCGACGAACTGATAACCTCCTCCTTTTTTGAAAGTCAGTTAAAAATTGTTTTTAAAAAATAATTTTTTTTTTCGTAAAAAACTAAATTTTCGGAGGTATTTTCATATAAGTCCGGCTCACATAAATCTCACTATTTTTCCGCAATATTTTTTCGAAAGTCTTAATATATAAAAAATTGTATATTTCCCATGGAAAAACAGTACGAATTCTTTTTTGTTTTGTATGGGGTTGATGCACCCTAATGTATGTACATTTTCAAGTGTTCACTGAGTGGCGCATAGTACTACTTACAAAAGCAACAACAAATGTACATAATTTTCGAACGTTTGTAGGTACGAGTACTTAAGCGTGTGTTACATGAATGATCCGCCTTGGTTATCCTGCAGTGCACTTTAATCTCTATCTTCTACTGTTGTATGCAAGTAAATTTATTTTATGTGTATGTAAGTATTTCATGTACATACATACATAAGTTTCATTAGTATGTATTTGCTTTGTTTTTTTGTTTATGCCACTCCTAATTAATATCTATGTTCTTTTTTCATTGTGTGACAAACATCTTCCACGGAAATGAGTCTACTTCTAAAAAATTTCTCACGCGCCTCTGCTTACGTACATATCTTCGTGCAAGTATTTCCTGCTTTGAAGAGGACGAAGGAACTTATGTACATACATACATACGTAAATATTGTGACTGTAAAATATGATTATTGAAATTACATATTGAGTTTCAAAATATTTCTTCATAAATTGTTTAACCAACTTTCAATATTGAATTACATATGTATACGCTAGAAGTCTTTAGAGGATTTAGAAAAACCAATCGCAGAATGAAAATCATCCTCCATCACGATAACAGGAGCTCCCACACTTCTGCTCAAAGAGAATGGTCAATGAATCATTCACCTTACCAGCCCGATTTGTCACTCTGGAACCGGTCGCTAAAGTCTTCGAAAATCTGATTTTAGTGGTACCAACTTCAGTTTGGCCAATAGTTACATATGTATGTATATTAGGGAGGTTCTTAAAAAATCAAATGACTAAATTTTGGTTCCGATCGGATACGGTTAAAGCGTGTCGCACAGTGGGCAAAGTTCCTCTATAGAGACCCAAAAAATTAAAATCAATTTTTTTTTTCAGTTATCATCCAAAATCGATACTCCTAAAGTCGAGGATATCGAATATAAATTTTGGTCCCGATTAAAGTCGGTTAAGACGTTTTCATAGGGTAATCAGAAGTTTGAAGTGATATCTTCGACTAAAAAAGTATCGATTTTTGAGATTAGGTGAAAACAAATTAATTTTAATTTTTTGAGTCTCCATAGAGGTATCTGAACTTTGCCTCCTGTGCGGCACGCTTTAACCGTCTCAAATCGGGACCAAAATTTGTATGTGATATCTTCGACTATAGTAGCATCGACTTAGTGGTTGAGGCTTAGGATATCTGATGTAAAAGTTTGCTTCCTACATTTAAGGACCACCCTAGTGTATATATTAAACATATCAAAGAATACTTTGGAAATATTCACGTAAAACTTAATCCACCTCATATTTTCGGGCTCAGAAATTACAGGGATAATCAAAGTGACGCAGGCTATACTAAAGCAAAATACGGGCCTGATCGAGGCACGTAATAAAAGCGACATTACTGCCGTACTGAAGAAAAATGGCAACATTGTTGCAACTGCCCAACTGATATTACATTGCTAGAAATTCACACAGAGCGCGATACTTTAATAATTCGCGCGTGATTGCAACTCCAACAAGCTCTACATCAATTAGGTTGTTGTTGTCGTAGCGGCACTACTAAGTCCCGCCTATTTCGGTGCATCCTTCAATTATTGTCATCAAGCTCAACTAAAGGTTGGCACAGGAAACGGGCAGTTCCAATAGGGTCGGACAAAAGGGATAGGGGTGTTAGGGAATGGGATTGAGGTCATGTGAAAAGGTGGTTGGTGTCGTGCGGTGAGTTTCCGCATGCCGGACACTCATTACCCCACTGGGGTCGAGTCTGGATAGGTAGCTGTTGAGGCGGCTACGCTATCAAGACCGTAACTGGGCTAGGGTAAGACGGGTATCGACGGTTGAAGCTCTATATATGACACAGGTGGTGATTGGGCTTCGATCACGGCCGGAAGTCGTGGTAGGTGGTGACCGACTCCCTATGAATGTCGCCGATCGCTCGTCGGTACGTCGTCGTGTTCAGTGGTTGGTCGATGTGAGTGTGGACCGCGTCCCTGTAAATGAATAGGTGACGCCTGACGTGCCTGGGCGGAGGCTTCTCCTTTAGCAAGGGTCTGTTAGGATGTTCACTTCTGTGGCACCCGACCAGAAATTACTTACAGAGCATTTTATTGTGCAATGGTACGGACCGTATCCATTGAGGAATTTCATGCAGAAAAAATCTTAATTAAGCGGCAAGAAATTATGCGCATCGAAATTGTTAACTCATCATGCCGCAAACACACTTACATAAACACAAGACGCGTGCGTAGCGCCCTTTAGCCGATCGCAGAAAAAAAAAACATAGTATCTACGTATGAATGTAGATACATATGTATATAAGTATAGGACTTTGTCTTTGCGGCTAATGTGCGTCATTGCAACGCCCCGAAGTTTATTGAACTCACCCAGCAAACTTAGTTGGAAAGATTTTTTCAATTAGCGCGCAACCACTTGTGACTATGTAGGATGCTCTGGACAACGCACAAAAGCGTTCTTTCATTGCCGCCTCAAGTGAGCGCCACAATGCTAATGAATTGCTTGGCCATTAGTGTCATTTGAAATGCACAATCGGTTTGATGTCTCAGCCAGCACCTCTTCTTCGTTGCTAGCTAGGTGGCTGCCATCGCTTGCAGCATTTTGCAGATCACTGCGATCATTGATCGCGCAATTGAAAGGCTGGGCGCAATGATTTATTTTTTATTTTTTTCTTGCCACTGGTTTCACTGATAGCGAGGCTCTGGTATTTGATTGATTTTCAACTTGGACATGAGCTTACACTCCCTTTCTTTGTTGATCTGTTGTTTTCAAAATCGTTAATGCAGTCGGTCGAGTGACGTTTAGGCGCGCGCTTAGTGCGGCTCCAAAGGGACGCGTTGGTTTTTATTTAATCGACAAAGAATTCTTTGCGTCTTCATTAGCTGTTTTTTTTATTTATTTTTTTGTTTGTTTTGTATGTATGTGTGTACGCACTGCATTTTTGTTGCATTTTTCATGTGTTTGGATTAAGTTTTGTTGCATAAACTGTACTTGCTGCTACATTGTAAGCGCGGTCGAGCTTATGAAAGCATTTTCGAAATTCCTTTGAAATGTTTACACTAAAACTAAATGACTAAACAAACAATTAGCATTGGGACTGCATTTGAAAAAAATTGTGATTGATGGGTGGCAGTGGTCAACGCCCAACAGCCGCCAGCTGTCAAATTGGTCAAAGACAAAACAAATATTGAAATTTACAGCTTATAAATGTAATAGATTTCAGAAATAGACTAAAAGTATCTATCTATGTGGAATGTACATACTTGTATAAATACTTATATATGTGCATGCATACGAGCCTACATTGTATATATGTAGCTACGAACTTAAGTTCGAGTCGATTAGAACTTATCACCTACATACGAGGGTAGTTTGATTAGTCCGTGACTTTTTGAATGCAATTTTTATGCGTAAAAGAGTTTAATCGCTTCCACATTAGAGATTTCGTCGAGGTCCTAAATAGACATTTGTTTCAGCGAGCTCTTCATTCGAAATCACTTAGGGGACGGTAATTTCTTCACTTTCGGAAGAAGGAAATAGTCGGCGAGGTCTTAATTGGTCTTAATTGGAAGAATATGCTGGATGGATAGCAGTTCGTAGCAAGTCATGTTGACTATTCCGGATTTTCTTTTTTCTTATTTTCGTCGAAACTAACGAAATGGTCTGCTTTCATTAGATGTCAAACACAAACTAAAATACAGATTCCTCTCCTTCCTCGCGGAAGTCCGGGCTAGTTTCATGCCCGAAACTGCTTTATTAGTCAGTGAGTTTGACTATATATGCCGGGTCGATGCCGGCGATCCCTGTATCAGAGATCTCAACTTGAAAATTCAGTAACCGTGGTAGAAGTGGTAAGACCACTTATAGATGACGGAAATTCATTCCAAAATACATTACACCTACCCTGTCAGAAACATTAACATTAAAAACATACTTTAAAGACCAGCAACTTCATCTCTGGTGTTATTTAGCTTTGGTTAACCGTGGGAAGCTCCTATATAATCAGAAGAAGTGCGATGACAGAGTGGAAATCACATTCCGTGATGCTTCCACTACTAAAAACTGCAAAACCAGCTCAAAAACTCTGCAACGTCTAGCAGTGAAGACAATTGAGTTCTTATTTTTTCCTGACTTCACGTGCAACGCTAGGCATCAAAATGCCATCCGTGGCCACTTAACGTAATGAATGGAAACTTGAGGAATTCACAGCGTTAATCAAAATTGCCCCTGAGAGATAACTATTCTATTAGTATTGAACACGTCAAAGGCTTTCGAAGCGGTTTGTCACTACACGCTACTAGAGGATATTGGGGCATTCTCTACCACGAAGACTTAAACAACGGACAGTGAAAGATCTGAGTTTTCGACTGTAAAAAGGAGGTCCCACAAGGTGATGTCCTCACCCAACTACTGTTTAGATTCTAAAACTCGAAATTTACTAACCACCCAGTAAGAGTTTGACTGAGCTCCGCCAAAGGCGTTTGAGTGTTGTGTTGGAAAGTAAACGGTTATTCTTCTGATCTTTCTCATTTATCCACTGCATGAAGCCGTTCATCTCCCAACCCCCCTAAAAAACCGCGATTACACTCTTAACCATCGGTAATAAGGAGATACAGCCGCAACTAGCCATCAACGGCGACAGATCGCCAATTCCGACAGTAACTGACGCGAAAATGTTTGTGGTTACACAAACGCAATGATATTATCTTCAGTGATCAGTTTCTGCTCGTCTTAATCGTGGGAAAACCGAACAGGTACTTGCTGGATGTAGAGATATCTCCTAGGCGCTCAACGTTCTCATGGACGAGATTCAGACCTATGTACATATCACCGCCTCTGGACTCGACATTGTGCCCGCAGGCCATAATAGACATTTACCAAAAGAGAGTCAGCAACTTTACCAAATCACGTCTCGTTAATGACGTCATCGAAATTCGACCAACAAAGCTTCACTTTTTTCGAAACACCCACACAACACTGAAGCACAATGTATGATAGGCTTGTGAAGGGACCTTACACGACACCAGTCACATTTTCGCTTGTCGCGCTTGAACCCACTGAGCTAACACCCGCTTCCCGTGGTTCAGATTCCGTCGAAAAAGCAAGTTTCGATTGAAGGACTACAAGATTTAGGCAGACCAATAACAAGTATTAAGAGAATTCAATTGGTAGCAACAGTGTTGCATTTAAAATGACTCTGCGAAATATTCAAAAAGCCACAGACTTATCAAACTTCCCTCGTGATTATGAACATAATAAGCCAGTCATAGGGCATTTTTCTTCCATAAATATTGTTAGTTAACTGCACAACCGCGTCCACTGACATTTTATTGCAGCGCCATCAGGTTAAGTAACTTTATAGCATTCGCGTTACAACATTTTTTAGAATATTTTTCGTCAGCGCCTGTACAAAATCCATTTTGTTTTTTTCATAGCTTTTATATACAAATGTACTTAGCTATGAGCTTAACTACTAAATATTATTGAAGGAAAATTAATCTGTGCATGCGTAGCATTCCTGACATTATTGTCTGCTGATAACCTTTTGCTACACTCTGCGCATAAAAACAAGCTCATCAAAATTGTATAAGCGATAATGTATACGGATCATCGCACACGCAAGCAATACGAGAGCAAGTTTATTGGTTTTTTTGACGTATGTATAGTAAACACGAGCGTCAAGCGTGTGTGCCAGTTTAATTTCTTAATTTGCTTGAAAAATAAGTTGTTTTTTTTGTGTGTTGAAATTGATAAAACTTATTTTTAGTAAATATATTTGTACGCTTTTAAAAAATATTTCAGACTTTTATGGCTTATGTTAACTTTGTTTTGGTTTTCTATCTATGCCAAACTGTCCTCATATATGTAGTATGTATGTATGTATTTACTACGAGTTTTTTTAAATCTGATAGAATTTCTGGGAAAAATAAGCCGTTGGTTAACTAGAATGCAAAGTATATTCTTTAACAGGATCCTTGTTATTTAGACCCGATATTGTAATGAACAATATTCTCTTCTCAGCAAAGGCGATAATATGTACAAACCATACTATCATATTGCAAGGAAAAATTAATGCTCAAGTGGTCGCATTCCTATGTACGAAGATCTACGTCACAATAACGTTTTCTCCGCCCGTAAGAGCACAAAGTGATTGGTGGCATACAAAATCCATCGAGAGCATCGGAGTGCCAGCTGTTGAGTCAGTCCTTTTGGCTGTACAAAAGCAGCGTCTTACAAGCTTTTATGATATAGTGAAGGCAAATGGCCTTTTACTAAATAGCAGGGTTCCAGTAGAAAAAGAATTTATCTTCGTCAATAGTCAGACGACTTGGAAAGCTCTAGGATCCAAGGTAGTGCAATTAAGGATTGCACGGAAATTTCAGGCTGTACGTTTTTGTTCTACATCAGTTTTTGCTAGATTCGGGGTAGAGCTGGAAAACTATCGATGGTTGTAGCCTGGAGCGATGGAGTACCTGAATTTATGCAGTTTTTAAAAAATGCTGGAACGCATCCCCTGTTTTTGTATGAAAGTAAAGTACTTTATTATGAACGCATATACCGCATAAAAAAAGACCTAAGTGTATTTATTTTTGTTTTTTGTCTGCACTGTTTTTGATAATCGGTCTTGTACATAAATGCGTCGTCAATGAGCGATACCCACCACGTTCAATGTAATTTACGATTTGTCAGTTATTTGAGAAAATAATAAATAACCAAAGCAGTTCAATGCTGTTTTTACCAGTCTGCTATGTAATATGTATTTATGTATGTGCATATGTATGTATGTACGTACCTGCATATACTTAAATATGTACACGTATATTTGCAATTGTGCAGGGGTTTTTTTAAATTTCGCTTAAAATTAATTCTCGGAAGTAGACGAATTCTGAGGAAAAAGTTTGCTCGAGTATAATTAATAGTATACGAGTATTTAGCACTATTATATATATATCTGTTTTATGCTGAAATATTCATTTGTTTGTTAAAAAAAAAATCCAAGTAATTTGCGTTCATTGCAATTTATTTAGAAACAAGTTTAGAAACTGTTCTTAGTAACGATAGATTATAAACTATCTGTAGTGCATTCGGTAGCCGGCAAATAAATAGGGACGCAACATTTTAACATGTTTTGGCTACTTTTCATTTGTTTATTTACTGTTAAATAGCTGTTTTTTATAAAAATATAGCTCACTATCTCACATAAACAATGCAAGCCAAAGTTTCAACCATCGTACAAGATTTATAAAAATTCCTTTTGTCCAACCAAATTTCAAACTTTTTATTCAGATTTTAAAAAAACTAAGTAAATAGTTTTGTGGCTCATTAAATTTTAGTGCAATCAAATTGATTTTGAAAAATTTTTTTGCTGGCGTTGTTGTACATTTTTCTAAATATACAAATATTGTCGAACATACTTTAAATGAAAGATAATCCGCACGCAAAATTTAAAGGGCTACAAAATCGCATAGTAGTTTTTTTCTAAAAATATTCCACAAGTCCCTAAATTAAAACATAAAAAATCCTGAAAACTCCTGAGAAAATCATAAACAATTTTTTTTTTTAATTTACTAAAGACCACGAAAAATCACTTGTCATTTCATTTTATTATTAATGACGAAAAAATTCCTAAAAGCTTCTCTAATCTTTAAATATAAAGAAATCTAGAAAAGTCTTGAACGGTATCAAAAAAGCTTCCAGAAAAAATCCAACAAGTTACCAAACCGCCCGAAAATTTCCAAACCAATACAGAAAATATACCGAAAATCGCAGAAACACTGCCAAACCCACCTTTAAAGAGTTGCCGAAAGGTTCCAAAAAAAATGTTCCGAAATCACGTGAGATTTTTAAAAATCTCCAGAGAAATTCAAAAAAGTGCAAGCTACTGAAAACCCTAGAAAAAATTGAGAAAGGTTACGAACTTTTTCCAAGAGTATCGAAAAAACCAGAAATGCCCACAAAAAGGCTCACAAAAGAATTATGAACGGTCACAAAAAGTTCTTGATAAGTTTCGCAAGAAAAGTTCCAAAAAATCGATCCCAAAAGGTGCCGAAAAAATACAGAGAATTAAAAAAAATTTAAAATGGTCTAAAGAATACTCCAAATATTCCGGAAAAATCCGAAAAGTAAAACACAAAAGCTTTCGAAAAGTCGCGAAAAAATTGTGAAAAGCCTCGAACAATTTCGTATATATTATCAATAACAACAAATTTGTAAAAAAAATTCGTATTTGCTGAAGATGAACTCGAAGAATCTTGAAAAGTCTTGAAGAAATGCAAAAAAAAAGTTCAAAAAAAAACCCACAAAATACCAAAAAGTTCCAGAGAAATCCAAACACGTTGGAAAAAAACCTGAATGTTATGAAAACCCACGCAAAGCAAAGATGAAAACACTCGACAGCCCAGACAAAATCGTGAACGGTATCATAAAAATATTTAAAATTTTCTACTAAACCCTAAAGATCACGTACCGCTTAATTCTATTATCAAGGCAAAAAAATAAAAATAAATAAGTAGAAAAAATTACTCGATGATTTAAAAAAAAAAAAAATCAAGCCAACTTTCTCCTTTGCAGGTCGCTATAGCCTAGTGGTTCTAGGTTCGTACTGCCACCCGGAAGGACCAAGGATTATTTTTTGAGGTTTTTTCCTGGAGGTTTTTTTCTTTTAAAAAAACTATATATTTATGTCATTGGTTTTTTTTTTTTAAGTTACCCTACTAATTTTTTCATAAGTTCAAATTGCAATAGATTTGTTCCAGTTTTTTCTTTTTTTTGGTATTCATGGGCGATTACGGAAAAGGTATATGTACATAAGTAAATATACATACATACGCAGATAAGTATGTAATTTAAAAATTTATAAATTTATACAGAAAAGAGAACCGTTAGAGTTTCGAAGAAACAGATGAATTCTTGCGCTGATTTCTGTTAAGTGTACGACTAAATAAAAACCGAAGGATCTTACAAGTTTTCCATCCCAATGCACCATGGCTATGTGTCAAGCTTTTATTATAAACTGTTCGCATGCTGTCCGTTCTCTTCTGTAATATCTATCAATAAAGAATCCATTCATCTTCTAAAGAATCTCGGTTCAAAGTCCGTCTCACACATCTTCGAGTGTAAAGTTGGGCGATTTTAAGAAGCTGCATCGCCATTATTCACTCTTCATACTCACTTGCAAATATGTATAGATATTTATGGAGCATCTGCCAGCATGTATGTAACTGTAGCTATGTAGGCGTATGCGGAATATGTGCGCACGCATCTATCTTTGACCGTTATCATCGTCGACTTGCCACTCGCGTGATCTCGCATTTCAATTGACGTCAGCGCTGTTGCACCAGCGTTCGCCACCCGCATCTCTGACTGTACACTTAAGGCGCGGCGCATTGGTTGACTTTATTAAATAGCGTTGCCAATCAACGCAGCTACTGCAAGCACAAATCTTGATTGTCGCTTGCCACTTGCTTCAACGCATTTCTCCGCAACTTTTTTTTTTTTGCCTTTTCCACACTTTACAATCGTACTTACATATGTGAGTAAGTATTGTATTCACTCAATTAAAAACGCAACATTTCAAACCACTTTCTAAATGTGGCAATACAAAACGGCCACAAGAGTCTTATATGGCTTCATTTGTTGTGGTTGATAGCGGTGATGGTTATTAAAACTTTGGTTGCATTGGACGCTCGGTCACAGCAGCCACATACTCATACAAAGCAGCCAAAGATAGATGGTTTATAGCTGACTCTCCACGCGGTAATGAAAACTTTCCACGCACACGTTAGAAAGAAGGTAAGAAACTAAGACAATGCGAAATTAAATGAGTATGGCACTTAAGTAGAACTGCGAAGAAAAAAACAACAGCAAACAACATTTCTATTCATATGGATATAATAGGTACATACAGATATATATATATATATGACCGCTTGATTGCTCATCAACGGCAACTGTTGCTGACAACAACACCATTTTCACAAGATGTCAACCAAGCCAACACAAACGCGCCCAGCGATGCATCGATCGATCGATCGATCGCCATTGATGCGCGCTACTGTTCCTTGTGTTGTGTTTGTGGTGTGTGTGCCGCTGTCAGCAGATTTCCAAGTGCGCATGCGCGCATTACCAAACTCGGACACTCATATTTCTTGGCCTGCATGCGCGCACCAAAAAAGTGAAAAGTGGCCCACAAGCGCGGTCCTAGCGAGTATCCGTGCAATATGCCCGGTAAGGCAATACTTAGCTAACATATACACACACAGCACAGCAACATGCCACATAAATACACAAGTGGCAGCAAGTTGACAGCAGGACATGACAACAATTGATGCAGCCACTGAACGAGCAACAACATTACCAACAGCAGCCGCACGGCATAGACTGAGTGACTCTATATATGCGACATGCTGACAAGCTGACAGACCATATACGTGGGAATTTAAACAGGTAACAGCGAGAGCGACAACAGCAAAAGCAACAACAGCAGCAACATAGCAGTTGAGGTGGTAGCCGTGGCCACAGCCACAGTTGCCAAAGTAGTCACATCCGTAATTGGTTTGGCTGGCGACTTTTTCGTGCCAATGCAAGCTTTGGAATGAATGAAAGAAGGAACGTTTAAGATTTTTAATCGAAATTGAAGGAAATTTCATATTATTTAAAATCGAATGAGTTCGCTGCAGGCGGCTCTGAAGCTTGGAAGTAAGTGATTTGCAAATTTTCCAGATGTAAATGAAATAGTCATGATTCAATAATACAAGGTTAGATAATTATTGACAGCTGCGGTTTGACACTCCCTTACAAAAGGTTGCATTTACGAAGGACAGAGAAAGGGCAAGAATGCAATCCCTTGTTTCGAAAATGGTAGTAGAAAAGTACGCAAAGTAGGCAATTAGTAGTGAAATTCCTTTCGTAAATTCTAATGTATTTGCAGGAAATCTGGCATTTTAAACGAAATGTTGAACGTAATATTGATATATCTACGTGAATTACGTAATTTATATGCTATTTAGCCGTATAAAAACTGCAAAATGACTCAAAATTAAAATAAGACTACTATGAGATTGATGTAAACATCCAATGCTTAGGTTTTCATCAGTTAAATATGCTTCATATGCATATACAAATAAACATATTGCACAAAAGCTTATACTTTTATTTCACACCAAAGCTACACTGTTTCCATGTAAATTTTCAAAGAAGCAACACGGTGCCACTGCTAAGGGAGCGGTGCGAGAGAGACAACTGTCAGTTTATCGAACCTTGTATTATTGAATCATGTGAAATAGTCATTTTAATTACACAATAATAAACGAATAAGTAAGTAATCCTAATTTTGCTAAGACTAGCAAATAATCTTTCTACTCCAATTCAAGTAGAGAACTATTAAATTCCCTAAGTTCATACTGCAATCGCAACAGGAGCGGTTGAACATTTTAAGTCTTAAGTAAAGGTAACAATTTATATAAGTAATTCAACACCATGTGGATATACATAAATTTACTTTTCGCTCACGTAAAGATATCAGCTAAAGGGAGCTGCGTGGGGGGCCTGCAGAATTGCACAACATACAGGCTCTATATTGTATATACCACGTCCCTACGCGAGCGGCCATTGGCCGAAGACGAGAAAATAGATATGTTAGATGAGTTTAAATCGCTCATAGAAAGATAGGCAAGTTTCATGTAGGGACGGCTGCTTAAACTATGGAGAGAACAGTTCATAAAGCTCATGAATAAATGGCAACTCTGGGGAAACGAAGAAGAACTGAAACCAATGGCAAATGGATGCAGGTCGCGCCCCTCCGCTCGACCAAGACGAAGCGAGAACAGAAAAAATCGTATTTAGCCACTAAAACCCCTGACTCTAATGACATGCTCTCTAAGCTGTTTAAGACCTAATGCACCAGCTGTTATGCATATTTTTTTCTGGGAAATACTACATGACCGATGATTGGGAACTCAGTGTACTTTGACTAATCCCTAAGCTCCTGCTGTCTATGTCAGTTGCTGCGGGGTAGGCCTTTATAACATTGATCTTAAAACGATACTGCTTGACGAAGACATAGAAAACCTACAATTTAACACGTTGTAGCATTTTTGGAAGCCCTGGAAAATAGCTCGCATAAGCAAACCTATCCACACGACCACTTCCGATCGCCGCAAAAATTATGCTTGTATAGAGTGACTTGCGCATAACTTTACCTCCTTCCAACCCGTTTGTCAGCAAACGACGTTTCAAACAAAGCTTCTCGTCTTCGGCTGACTTCTTTGCTGTGAAATATTTTTTTGCTATTCCCAGAACGATGTTGCTATAATTTTTATTGAAGTAGTTGTCTAAAGGTTGCTTTAATAAAAGAAGGCGGACTATGATTAAGACTAAGATTAAGATTAAAATCGAGGTTACGATTAGATTACATAAAGAATGAAATTAAAATTAAAATTAAAATTAAGATTGAGGTTGAGAATATGAATAACATTAACATTAAGATTAAAATGAAGATCAAAATTAAGATTAAAATTAAGGTTAAGATTGCATTAGATACAGATTATGATCAAAATTAAAATTAAGATTGAGATTAGGAATAAGAATAAAAATAAGATCAAGATTCAGAATAACATAATCATTATAAGATTAGGATTGAGATTAATATTAAGATTAAGGTAAAGATTAATATTAAGAATGAAACTATGATAAAGATTATGATTTCGACTAAGATTATGATTGAGATTAAGAATAAGATTAAGATTAAAGTTAAGATTATGATTGAGATTAAGATTAAGATTAAGATTACGATTAAGATTAAGGTAAAAATTAAGATTAAGACAAGAATCGAGATTAAGATTAACATTGGGATTCAGATTAAGATTAAGACAAAGATTAAGATTAAGATTAAGAATAAGATTAATCTAGCTTTAAGATTAGGATTATTATTAAGACTAAGATTAAGATTGAGGTTAATGTTAAGATAATTTTTTATTATTATGCAGAAAGAAGAAGAAGCTGCAGGTAATGTTAGAAGAAAAGTTTCACGTCAGTCGCGTGTGGGATCAACCAATGTATGTAAAATTTTTTTCAAATTGTACATATGTATGGACTTCATAGTTTTGAATTAATTGAGTTATATTTGACAAGGCAATTTCTAAAGCCCCTCTAAACTCCTATGAAAGTATGTATGTATGAACATACATGGATATTTAGAAACATACATAGGTCCCTACATGAAAATCGTTTTGTCAGCTTAGCTATCTTTCTGTGTAATTCAATTAAATTCCGCACTCTAATTACCCAAAAAATACATATCTATATGCAGCGAGCGTCGGTGCGCCTAAAACAACAAAAAAACTACAAAAACTGACATACAAACATAAAATGAAAGCACCTAACAATAAATATGCTTATGCGACAGAATTTTAAATCAAAATATGTACGGGTACTTAGGTAATGTGCCTGCGAGCGATAAGAGAAAATGAAACTCGGCAAAACAAGGTGCAGATATGAACGAACAGAAGAATTCTCGTAAATAAAGAATTGAATGACCAAAATCGTAAAATGAAATAATTTAGCCTGAAACCTAATGAATTGGCATGGGACAAGGTACAGATAGGTACGTACTTACGTATTTGTATACAAAGCAGCTGAGGTAGATAGATACATATGTATGGCTGCCGCCATCAATTTGTATTGCACGCTACAGTTAACCATTTTTGTAAGCAAAAATGCTAATCAGCAGAAATTCAATCAACAAAGAGCAAAGTCAAATAAGCATAGGCGCATGCTCATAAAAACTTAATGGGGGCAACGTATTTTCTTCATTCGATTCCTGGTCATAAATCTATCTGTTTGCAGAATTATAAACAAATTCATCAATTTTTGTGTGATTGCCAGCTTTTCAAGTTAAAGTTTCGAATATTTTCGGGATACCAGATAATTAACCAAAAGTTAATGGAAGCATGGAAGTGAAATTGCTTACCTGAGGTGAGGCGAGGCCTCTTTATTTTCAACTCTATTCCACTCTCTACCTCTATCTCTATCCATATATTTTTTTCTTTATCTTTATTGTTAAATTTATTCATCTATATCAGTGGTGAACAGCGTTGGCAGAGCTCCGATACAATCGCATTAACACATCTCTAGTTCTTCGTACATTTATTGCGGCAAACAGTACTAACCATATCCCCAAAACCCCTCCTTTACAACACCGTTGACTAAGTACACCAACTGTTAACCACCTCACCGAGCGCCCCACCCAAAAAAGTGTGCTGCGCATGCGTAACTGACATGCCGCGCAATCAATCTAAAATCTTAAAGTTAAAACATTTTATGAATGCATTAAAAAAAAAAGATTACAAATAAGCAGAAAAAATTCAATTTGTGCAACATAAAACAGCGCAATGGCAACAGCAACAATAACTGGCACAGCAATAACAGTCAAACAAGCAGCAAATCATTCGGCCGACTACGAGTAAGTGTCCCAGGTGAGTTTTACGTGAATTTTTGTTTACTGCTGCTGCTGCTACTTCTGCTTCTGATATTTAGTTGGGCCACTGGGCACTTCTTGGCAATGCTACTGATAGCTGCCGAACAGCGCACTCTGCGACGTGATCGACATGACAAATTCCAAAGTGCCTCCCCTTTGTGGCGCGGCTGAGCCGGACTCATGGAGTCAAAAGCAGAGGCAGTGTGGTAGGCAGATTAAAAACTTACCGAGTTATTCATTTGTAGCGGCGTACGATGATGGTAGCCAATGGCTGATTTAAGTACTCCTACAACATGGTTACACACATAGATATGTACTATATACATATATACAAGCATACGCGTAACGTGCAAGCGTACTCTGATACATGTCGCTGCCCGCAGGAGAGTTGCCAGTCGTCAATAAAATGTTCGTATAATAGGTTTATTAAGTTAGTGTAGAAAATTTATATAAGCTCGCTTTGTAGTCGTAATAAAAAATTCAAAAAAATTTATGTGCGCCATCAAGTTAGATATACATACACATTTGTTGCAGTTTTTGTGTTATATCTTTGTATTTGTAGTTTCGTTGTACATTTTAATGTTTGTACACATATTTCGTATCACATGTTCATTTAATGCGCACTTGGCATGCGCAACTTTTAATCAAAAATTCAGATCGACATGAAAATGTTTGTTAACCTAATCGTTGAATGCTCTTGGCTGTTGGCCACCTGAGAGGGTTAGGTAAAACTTGTAAACAGTAGCGCAGTTCATTGGCCAAATTAGTTGAGTTGTTGTTATTTTTATTGTTTGATCTTACATACATACATATAGAGTGCGTTGCATAAAAATTTGCCAGGTATGTATATATCTATATGTATGTGGGGATATACAGTGTGTGACACTAAAAAAACGGACCCCTAATACACATTGGAACCAATAATAACAAAAGAAGCCTTCATAGGCTGCAATCAATCTGGACGAAAACAATACGCCTGCCTCTGATGGAGTACCCAACAAAGCGCTTAAGCTCGCACTGCATCATACGACATCCTCTTTACTCAACTTTTTAATACACGTTTCGCCGAAGGATCCCGCAAATATGGAGAATGCAAAAAGGTGTTCTAATTTCGAAGCCGGGAAACCCTTAGAAGACTCACCAAAGCTTCGGGTCAATGTGTTCGTGTCACGCAGCGGGTAGAATATTAAAGCAAATTATTTCCAAACGATTGGAAAACGTGATACTATCGGGTATGCTTCCATTCTTAACAGAGTCGTGGTGCAGAAGCTGGGGTTATCAGGGCACGGAAGTTGACTGGGACCGCAACTTTGAAATCTACTTTTCCGATAGAGGTTACTGGGAACTTAATAAATTGTAAAAAATTCACAGATGCGTTCAAAATGAACTTTTGAAACGAATCTATAGTCTTATCTCAGCAACTATTTTTGAGAGAGCCCTATAGGCGATCAGAATACTTGCGCGTATTCCAAGCTGGGATATATGTACATATCTAACTGAGATAGAGACGAAGCTGGTGAGTATTATCGGCCTGGCGCCGTATAGACTCAACTTTGTTGTGAACTATAAAGTTGCTATCAAGGCCCTGGGATCGATAATGACGGGCTCGATATTTTTACTGGAATGCCGAATATCCTCACAATCTCTTCTATGGCAAAAAGTCAATCTTTACAGGATCCGCGACTCCGTGACTCCGGGACTCAGACGAGTGCACGAAAAAGTTATCTAAAATAGGAATAAGGGAGGAAATGACCAGAGTAGACTATTAACAATAGGTGGATAAACCTATGTGCCTAGAGGGCACTATCTCTCTCTGGCCATTGTTCGTTAAACGCAGAATGCGGCGTTGGCTAAGGCTCTTACAACCTAACGATCGGCTCTGCACTGAAATACTAGTGAAATACCAGTGACCCTCATACCGAAAAAAATGTCCAGAAGGGATGTGTGAACACTCCTTCGAGAGATTAGCCAGCTTAGGGCAAACTTCATTAGCGGACAGTATTTAATAAAAGTTACACGGTCGCTAGGAGAAACGAAAGAATACTGTCTTGTGGTAAGGCTAGCTATTAGAAACGTGAATTTCAGTGTTTTTCAAAGCTTTCCTTTCAATTTGGAGAGCATTGTCAAAATTGGCAAAACCAAAGTAGCGGTACCACTGACGACGCCACCTCTGTTCTCTACATCGTGGTATATACTTATTGTATATGCGCAAAGGCCATAACCTCTGTCAATTTAGTCAATGACTGCCTTGCCAACGCTGGACTGTACTTAGCTGAGCCAAATAAATAAGTGGTGCTACTGTCGAGTACAAAAAACCCGAGAAGAGAGATGCAAGGGCTTTTTTTACCAGATTTGGTAATGAGATATATGATGAAAAGTGATGAAACGGGAAAGTGAGTGGACATCAAACATCGACATGGTAGTCTCAGTTCTAAAATGCCAACGACAAAGCAGCATCGTCGATTGATCGCCATCTTCACTCCACAAAGCTATACCGACCGGAAATCTCGTGGGGAGTTTCACTAAACAGGTTTTGCGCTGGTTTCAGAGCCCAACTTGAGGAAAGGCGCGCTTTCCAAAGTCCAAAAAAAAAGTCGTTTATGTCCCATTTTCAGTCACACCCACTGTATGTAGACATAGCTTATTTTTAAATGAGTGCAAATGTGGTTGATGTGGTTATGATTAGCATTTTCATTTGATGCTTTTGTTGTTTTAATTGTTACCACATTGCAGCTGTCAAATTATTAAATGCGCTAAATTCTATGCCACCACTTTGCGGTTTTCGCTGTAATTTACGCGGTTTTTGCGTTTTTCTATTTTTTCGTTTTTACTTTTGTGTTTTATTTTTTTATTTTTACAAGCAAAACATGTGAATTATCTATAAATTCCATATTAAATTACTGCACATAACTTTTAAATATGCATAAATAGCTATACATATATGTATGTATCTATTAATATATGTACCTACTTTTGTTTGTATGAATGTACCTAATATAATTTGCGACTTCGCGTAAACGGTTAAGTACAGGTAATTGAAAGCATTAAAACGAGAAAAACGTACAACGTGTAGTATCCGAGTACGGAAAAAAACTAGTTTAAATATCGATGTTCAACCAGTTTTTTTATCTACCACTACTATGTAGTTGAAGATCTGACTTTCTTCCTTTGAACGAACTGTTGACTTTAATATGGCGATGTCTTAGGCATCAGTCAATTATCTGACTCTGCTTTTTATTTCAACTACTTTAAAATGCATTTGGCTTAAAGCACTTCTAAGCCAGTATGTTTCTTTTGCAGATGTCTTTTCATGCTGATTGATAGTTAATTGCCCACAGTTAGATGATTTTTTAACTAATATTGAATTATTTGCAGAGATATATATCAAAAGTGTAAGCATTTGATTTGTCGCGATGAGGCTGCTAGGTGAATATACATCAATTTGAAGTTAGTTGCTATATAAGTAGAAATAAATTAATTTTTCCGAGGTAATTGGTTGAACTGTGCCATACTGGGACGGAATCGTCACTGTTTGCAATATGTGTGTATATATGTACATATCTACATTTACTGTAGAAGACGGCCAGAATACCCAACATTCACATAAATATAGCGTTAGACAACCCTCGTCCATAGAAATATATTACCAGAGGCCATCCTTAATTGGTACAAAAGTGACTTTTGGGGATATTCGCGCGAGTAAATAAGCTTCTCGGTACTTTTGGGAAAAACGGTTGACACCTTATTTAAGATTCATACTAAAGGACCAACTAAGGATTTTAAGAAGGACTCCATAAGACCATTATAGACTAAGAGTTTGTTTTTTAGTAAGAGTCGTTAGCCAACAAGAACCCACTAAAATAAGCGGTGAGCACAGACTTCAATTTAGTATAAGTTCTTTCGAATGGATGTCACAGTGTCAGAGTGGATACTCCTAGAGTACGATAGCATTGCTAATGGCGGGCCCGAGACAAATCCAAAACACTCCTTTCACACAGAAATGCTTTTAGCTTTTTCAGATGGTTAGGCTAAGGGAGATATTGTCAAGAATAAGAAGACATAATAGATTTTAAAGTTACTTCATCAAACACTATCTACAAATCCGCGAGTGATAGAGAAAAGTGTTTCCAAGCAGAGGACAAAATTGTTTGAACAGGTTCGCATTGATAGATTTGTACACCACTTCGTATCCAATAGTTTATGAGTAGTCTCTGATTGCAAATTTTCGGTCAGATCTCAAAAATCCAATATGGCGGACAAATTTTTCAAAATTGATTGAATTCGCTCGAAACTTGTTACTTGGGTGTTTTTGAGGTCGCCGATTATGAATCTGACCCAAGGCGCATCCATACAAGGTGGTGTTGATTGCATATAAGTAAAAGTCCCGTGTATTTTGTTATTGCTTTTTGGTACAAGAGGATGTCAAAACGAAAGGGAATAGGAGATAATTTTCATCATTTTCTTTTGTTGACATCCTAAAGTTGCGCCGCTTCGCCTTGGATGACATTGTCCTGTACTAGTGTAGAGACAAAAATATCCAATCAGCTGATCAATCAACACCACCTTGTATTGATGCGCCTTGAATCTGACCATGAATTTTTAAAATTCGAAATGGCTGATCCAATATGACGGACAAATTTTTCAAAATTCATTAACTTCGCTCAAAACTTGTTACTCCGGGGTTTTTGGGTCAATAATTTTTAATCTGACGACGAATTTTTAAAATTCAAAATGGCGCTCCAGTATGGCGGCAATTTTTAGAACAAATTTGAATTCGCTCGAAACTTCTTACTCGCAGCTTCTTGGCGTTGTTGCCGCGATATTTGGGAAACCATTCTGAAAATTGAAAACAATTGTATGGGTGTCATAAGAGCGCGCAAAAAGAGTATACATATTTTACCTTAAAGCCAACACTTCACAGAATTTATTTTATAAATTTCAAGACGGAACTCAGCAAAACTATTAGTTTTTTCTATTTGAAAATGCAATTAAAATAATTTCAAATTCAACTTTTTACGTTGAACTTAAAGAGCTATAAAAACATATTTACTAATTTTAAAAAGTTTATGAAACAATTTTTCTATTACCGGTAATCGCTTCTCTTCATGAAAAAAAATGTTTGCAATAGACGCACCGTTACACTTTAAATAGCTAATCGAAATCGCACAAAAAAAAAAATGTTTTCCTGCTACAGCTAACTGACTTGCATCGACTCGCCAACTTTTAACTTAATTTTTTTTCTTTAAATGATGAAAGAGGGCAAAGAACAAAATATGAATCACAGTCAGCATTTTTTAATAGGTCTTTAAAATTTAAAAAATATGGTCGATTAAAAATTTGTTTTAAAAAATTCAGTCCAATGTAGCATAACAATATGTGTACCAAATGAAAGAGAAAAATATGCACAATTTAAAGGAAATTACAATTTTTGTCTTCACAAGGACGAATAGGTACTGAAAATGCTCTTTGAAATAATTTAATTATTTTTAAGCTAATAGAATTAGAAGGACGAAATTCGAGGATGTGGTCGTGGGTGTATTTGTTTCTAACACATAATTTTTTTCAAAAATAAATTTTGCAAATTTTGAAGGATATTCAAGGATAAAATTTTATTCCTCTTTATTAGGTCATAGCACTTCATACAGTATTCTGGCTTATAAAGGCCTAAGCAAATGTTTTTAGTAGCCGAGAGTGAGGAGATAATGGAAAGCACGAACTTGCTCGAGGACCAAAGCGAAAATTGTACAGGTTTTAGAGGAAAGGTATACCAAGTAGCCTACTCGGTTTGTTAGCTAGGGAAACCTACCAGAAAACAGAATTAGGTAGTTATGGCTTTCATTAAAAAATTTACTTCATCTTCATGCAGAAGCCTAGTTTAATTTAAAAATTTCAAATACATTTTTCATACAATTTCACACGAATTTCTATAAAAAGAAGCTTTAATTTTATTAAACTTGTTTTCAACTATACCTGCATGTACTTGGTACACATCCATAAACCCAACAAAGGTGATTAACTTTTTTATTAACTGATAATTGGTATAATTTTCAGTTAATGTTGATTGCTAGTTGTTTAGGAATTTTTACCATTATTACTATCACATACAGATAGATAGATGTACAATGTTATGCTTGTCTGTTGGATTTTTAGAAGCAGCATTTTTTTTTTGCTTTTTATTGCTTCAACGAGTATGAAAAAACACTTGGCAGCTGATGAAAAACGTGCGTGCGGTTTAGTTTTTTCATTATACGCATACCAACGCATAGCAAAATAAAAATATGTAATAATTTTTGTATGTATGTATATCCATTAGTGGTGAGTATTCATCAAGTTGTGTTATGATGTGTGGAGTTGAAAGGTTAGTGATGGACGGCAATGAAGCGGGTCCGTGCCGTGTCGCTGGTGGTTTTCTTCCGGCCGCCAGCTACATACGAGTACTCATACATTTGTATATTAGCCTGCTGACCACAACTTGACCAGGCGGCATAAATAATGGATATAGTGAAGATATGGCAGAAGCAAATGTACATACACTCGTACTTATATTTATGGAATATGTACATACATGGGTCAATCCATGTCAAGTCGACCAACGGTTGGAATACATAATTTTTTTATTTGGTTGAATTTTGGTCAGAACTTTTCTTTCATAATAAAACGAGGTTATGCCAAAGGAAAAAAAAAATTGCAAAGCTATGCAGAACTCAAACTTTCACTGTTTGCAGCATTTTGCAAGTAAATTTTTTTAATTACCTCAGAAACTATTATAGTTACAAAAAAATTTAAAAATTACAGAATTTCGAAGATAAAAAAGGCGTAAAGCAAAATCATGAAAGAGGTACGCTCATTTTTTTTTTAAAATAACTTAAAATGTCCTGAAATTTTCAACGTGTTTTTTAAGTATATGAATTTTTGACCTTGAAATGCCCTTTTTACAAATTATAATTAAAGTTATGTTAAACAAATTTTATTTTATTTGAATTTCTTTTTAGTTTAGAGTTTGCAAAAGTTTATATTTTTCATATTTCAATGATTCAAATCTGTAGAAAAAACTTTGAAAATTCTGGATTTTTTAAGATCAGGTATTGCATAAAGGAAGTTGAGCTTAATAATGGTCTGTTATTTTTTTGTTCTTCGAATTTTCTTATGTATATTTATAAATAGCCTCAAACATCAGATTTAAAACGAGACCAGCAGCCAGATTTAAACATTTTGTAACGCTAATTTTGATAGTCGAGAATCTCCAAAAGAATAGCAGGCGCGCCTAAGAACACGCAACATCTAGTTACATGCGCCCCATACTGTCAGATTTGGCACATTTACACATTGCATATGTTGCTTTTCATGGTGTATACTTTTAGGCCCCACTGCTTTTTATTTAGTGATTTTTGGCAAAGAAAATTAAGCAAAGCGATAGTCAGAATTCCACTGCAGAACCATTTTTTAGCTATACAAGTTTTTGAGATATTCAAAAAATAAACTTGAAAGATCCGGGAAATTGCGAAATTTTGATCTTTCGAAAAAATGTGTTTTCCTTTGGCAGAACTTCGTTAGAAGAAAAGTTCTGACAAGAATTTATCCAAATCAAAAATGGCTGATTCCGGCCATTGATCGATTTGACATGGATTGGCCCACTTACATACATATGTGGCTACTCTTGCTTGTGCTATAATGTAAAGCGAAAATGAAATGAAAGAAAATCGCATAACTAATGGCAACCTAAAGGCGAAGAGTCAAGCTGAAGAAGTCAAAAAAGCCAAAGAAGCCAAAAAGTTAAAACAAAGATAGTGAGGAAAGAAATGTGTTTGTAGGGGAGGAGGACATGGAGTGCGATTGGCAAGAAACAGCAACGCAAATGTATGAAATGGCAAAGTACCCGGTATAAGTGTAGATACATACATACGTAAGTATGTATATAACTGCATGTAGTTTTGCAAATTAAGCCCTGATGTGCTAGCTGGTAGTAGTTGAAATCGAAAGAGTGGTTTTAGATGCATATACCATACATATATGGGAGCGAATTAAGCCATTACGTATGTATGTATATAAATGTGTAAGCGTGTGATTGCCCAAAGTGCCATGGAAATTACCAAAATCAGCATGACAAATGGAAAACTAAACGAATTACAAAGAAACTCATGGAAGCACAATAGCAAAAAAAAATTGCTACGACCGCGTAAAAAAATCGTAAATTAGTATGGAAAAAAATAATAATTTCTTTCAATAGTGTTATTGAGCCATGTACCATGATTTGTTTGTTAGGAAAAATGGTCTAAGTCTAAGTAAAGTCTAAGCGGTAGAAGTTATAGCTGCTATTTTCTAGACTTCACCAGGGATCGAACCCGCATCATCGATGTGCAAAGTCAGAAGCGCTAACCACTGAGCTATGCACACCCCGTCAACTCTTATTCCATTTCCTTATTCAACCTACTGATTCGCCGCTATTTAAACTTGACAGCGCTGTTGTTATTGTTAATTCCATACATGAAATAGATCCATCATAATTTTTTTCAGACTCATAAAGAAGCAGAGACCGATCACAAGAAGTATGATCGAAACTAAATGCCGTTCTCATAGTTTTGTTCACAAGAACGCCTCAAAATCAAAACGGAAATGAGAACAAAACGGTTGAGAACGTTCTCAGTGGAAATTATGTAAGAACAAAACCCTGTGGAACGTTGGCAAAAGGAACAAAATGAGAATAAAAGTTTCCGAAACGAAGAACAATTTAGGAAGCAAAGTCTGAGGCACTTTCTGACAGAGAACGAAACGGTAACAAATCTTTTCTGAACTATTTACTAAAAATAGAAACGAGAACAAAATTGTGCTCATAGCGTTCCATTAGTTTTAAATTTTTTCATATTAAAATTTATCAAATAAAGTCGATGAGAAACTTAAGACGCGAGGTTTTCGTGCACAGAAAATTAATATTTTTAACATAAATGATTAGTTCACCCTAATGAAAAACGATTTGGAAGTGTAAATTATCTGGCTATCCTATAGTTAAGAATTAACAATCGTGGTTTTCAATGAAACTATTTTTCATCCCAACGCGCATACTCCCCTCTTATGCTTAACATTAAGTTCTCAAAACCTTTGTTCCCCCGACTTTCGCTCGTTGTTGTTGTTGTCGTAGCGGCTACAACAACCCCGCCCAGGTCGGTTGGTATCTCAGTCGTTGTCGTCAAGTTCCACTAACGGCAGCCCTAGGAAGCGTGCAGCTTCTGCCGTTAGGGTTGTCGGGTTTTCCGGGCATGCGAAGAGATGTTTCGAGTCATGTGGGGTCTCTCCGCATGCCGGACACTCATTTGGCACATCCTCATTCAATCTACTCAGGTAGGAGTTTAACCTGCTGCAGTAGCCAGAGCGAAGTTGTGCTAGTGTCGTTCGCGTCTCCCGAGGCAGATGAAGCTCCGTCTCGTCTGTGTCCGGGAGCGGTATGCCTAGAACGGCATATTTGCTCGTATTTGATCCCCCTTGAAAACGTTCTCGATACTTTCGTTTTTAAATTCTTCACATTGGACACGTTCCCGAGAGTCCCGTTCTCATTCTATTCTTCTTGAGAACGTTCCGAGAGTTTAGTTCGCATTTTTGCCTTTGCGGAAACGTTCCCAAACCTTTTGTTCTCATTTTGTTCTTGTTCAGACTGATCTCAATACTTTTGCAGCCGTTTGGCTCTTTTGCCGGAACGTTCTTGTCATTACATTTTGTTCTCGTACGGAACTAAACCAAAACTGGAACGTGTTCTCGGTCCCTGCAAATAAGATTAATATGTGCAGTTAGTTTTAAATCCAGAATCATAAGCTATATTCTAAGGCGGGAAATAGTCAGTTACTCGGTGGTAAAAAGATGCTCACAGCGTTAACTGATCTTCCTCTTATTGCGGTCCCTCACAGCACACGAACTCCTCTGCCTTCTGAGTGGCAAAGGCTCTACTGCCTCCTGCAAGACTCATTTTAGGTGACAATGCAGAGAAGAAGAAACTAGTACTCGTACCTACACCCATGCACTATCAAGTTTATATGTATAAAGTACTAGGATTACCATACCACAAGCATATGGGCTAAATCATATGCATCCAAAGGGCCTCGCAAAGAAGACCCTATCTAAATAGCGATCCGTCCTTTCTTCAAGTAATTATATAATCGAATCTAAACACAACAAATAAAACCATTTTCAAAAATGCTTAGCTTCTTTTTCGTCGTGTTTTATTAACCCTGTAAGAAAAATATCAGTTTTAAAGTCTTTGCAAAAGTCTTTCATTTTATTTAAATTTACATACATTTTGATCTATAGTTTGAGAAAAGCATCCTATTCTTTTATTCTAATCCACTTATGAAATCGATAAAAAACCGATGTCAATGAATTTTTTCCTCAAAAACTTTTCTTCAAATATGCCAACCCAGCGGTTGGCGGAATAATTAATCCAAATTAATGGCAACAAAAAAATATGTAAACACTTCCTGTTGCATCTGATAGCCTCTCTAACCTCTTCTAAAAAACAGCCAAAAAACGAGCGAAAATTGCAAGCAACAAATATTTAAACCAGCAAAAAAATTGCACAAAAACAACAGCAAAACATTGCAATATGTGTCAGCGTTTCGAATTTTCCAGCATTGCGCGCAATTACAAAAGCCAACAGCAGCAGCAGCAGCAACAACAACAAGAACAAGAGACAAAGCAAAAATAAATTCCATAATTATTGCAATTTGCGGCGAAGCGATTCGTACTTCGGCTATGATTACTTATATTTGTTAATGTTGTTGCAGTAGTTGTTGCTGTTGTTGTTGTTGCTAACCTAAATGCCATGCGACACACATGAGTTCGTTAGAATTTTTCACTGTTGTTGTTGCTGCTACTACAACTTATTGCAATGGCTGCTATTCATGCTTGCACAATAAATTCTGCAGCACCCGTGCAATGACAATGTTAAAAAAAAGAGAAAAAACCAAAATTACTTGAAATTAAAATTTCGTAAGTTTTAAGCAATGAAATTTAGCATACATAAATTGTTGCTGAACAGACAGTAAACAGTGATCCTCGGATATCTGACACTTTATCTAATGGTTTCCCCGTTTATTTTAACTAATACTAAGTCAACAGTGAACTTTTAAATTGAAAAAGCGGAGATGAATTGAGATGAGTATCTATGTATATTTTTTTCACACCCATACTCCCCTTTATTAGAAGGGTCTTCTTGGCTTTGGCAGCCAATTCAAGTGGCCACCTCTCTCAGATCTAATGCTAGCTTGCAAATCCATCTCATAATGAGGCGAACTATGTCCTCGGGAAAGCCATCCAAACAGCGATCCTGAATTGACGTTTTTTACATCACATATCCATACACATGTATGTATGTATGTATATACATAGTTCCCTTATGTTCTGGAACACCTTAATGAACTAGCAGATAAAGCGAAAAAATCAAGAAGTTGAGTAACTTAAACAGACAAATACGAATTCAGACATTTCAAAAGCGCAAACAGCTTAGTAATTAGTGGGATCGTTTGGCCGAAATCACTTTGCGAATTATATATGAAAAGCAAGTTGTTGTCTACTAACACACAATAATAATTCAGGAGAAAGTAGCTATGGGGTGCAATATGTACTTACGTAATAAAGTCATTGACAACAGTCAATGAATATTAATCGGTGTTACTGAAACACCACGGTTAGTTTCCATGACAAAACTCACCTGAAAATAGAGAGAAAATTAAATATTAGTTCAGTCATGAAAATTACCTCTACCAAATGTATATTAGGATGCATCACCCTCCATACAAAAAAAAAAGATCAGTTCTGTTAAATTTTAAGACTTTCGCCACAACATTTCTGAAAAATAATAAGGTTAATATGAGTTGGACCTATTTGAAAATATCTCCGAAAATCGAGTTTTTTTATAAATAAGACAAGTTTTAAAAAATATTTTTTCTTAAAAATCACCTCAGATGGTAGAAGGCTTTAAGCTTAAAAGGTCTGTACAAAAATGTTCCAAAAATGTATCATCGGAATTAAAAAAATATACATTTTTGAGGTACATATTTTTAAATTTTGGCGGAAGTCTTAAAATATAATACATTTTATAATTCCGGTAGAAATAAATAAATAAATAAATAATTAATCGTTAAATGTTTCACCAGAATCCCATGAAATATTAAGTATTTACCTTTCTTCCTTAATTCGAAGCAGTTGTTCATACCCGTTGACTCTAGTAATATATTTCAAAAAATATTTATGTACATATGTACAATATTTTAACCCTCTGCTATTTCTTCACCTTACCTACTCTGCGCAAAAATTGCTCGCTGAATTTTTACTACAGCTCTCTGAAGACAAGAAATATATTTCGGCCCAACCGCCAAAAGATGTAACCGAAATTTTTTTCAAAGTTTTATTTTTGTTGCAGAAATGCATCTGTATGCTCTAGGAAAATTTCTGCATCAAAAAGAAAATTTTGAAAATAATGTCGCATATGTCTTTTTGGCAGTTAGGGCTCGATATTTTAGATAAATTTATACACAAAATCAGATGCTTCATATTTGTATTTTTGACCGAAAAGAGGAAACTTTAACCCAATGTGAAATAAGTTGAAACAAAATCGAAATTAGGCCACGCGGTATGAATGCTAACGCTTAGATATAATTTGGTTAAGGCCCTTAAATGGGCTCTTCCACAATTTAAAAACTCGGAACTCCCTGGCTTCCGCAAATCAAGATCTGAGCTTCTTACAGCTAACTTAAAATTATTTCAAAAGATTTGATCGTCAAGTAAAAAATCAAGTTTTTGCAATTTGATTGAAAATTTCAAATTTTTCCACGTTGAATTTTTGTATTAAAATCTAACACAATACATTTATGAGAGCAAGTCTTAGCATGAATTTGACTAATTCCATTTTATTCGGAAAAATAAAAATTATTATAAATTTTAAAATCTTATTTTTTAATTGCTTTTAAATCACTGGAAATTGTCCATTTCCACTTGAGACCACTCCCATTGAACTTAGGCAAATGGAAAATGGAAAAGTTCTTGCCACGCGATGCTGCCATTCACGTTGCCACCTCCCATACGTTCTCCAATGCGGCAATGCAATGGCATACAAATATCCAACACACTCACCGCCAACCAGCAAACATGGAAACATAAACAGCAACAAGCTATAGATGTGTTTGTGTACATCCGCGCCAAGCTCAAATTACATCCGCCACAAAAATCTCTGACAAATAAAAAAGCAAAAAAGTAACAACAACAGCGTTCGTAGGGTTATGAATTGCGCATGCGCATTATACACACTACCAGATACCACAAAAAAAAAATCATTAGCCGCAATAAAGCAATATGTATACGATGCCATTTGGTTTGTGATGACCATCATCCTCTTTGGCCAAATGCGAGTACGAGTACTTATTCACTAGGAATAGCTAGTAGTCAACACCAATCAACTTTGCCGCGCGCACTCAACGCAATAATTACACAACCTGCGCGTGAAATCAGCACAAGGAAGCATAAAAACTGCACAGTCTGTTGGTGAGTTAGCCACCCAACCAGGCTGGTAGTAGCGTTGCTAGAGTTTGGAAAAAAAAAACAAACTACGAAGGAATGAGAGTTAAGCGGTAGCTGTATGCACATTCAACTGTATACTTAGTAGATATGTATGTATATAGCCGTATTTATTTGTCAATTTGATTTTCAATAGGAACGTGTTTCCGACACCAATGCAATAGAATAGGTCGCCCAAACCGCCGTATTGCCACAGCCACACTTGATCAACGAATGCATGCAATTTCAGCACCAACGCTCAAGTTGACAGGAACTGCGGCTAGCCCGGTTGGTGGGTCATCATTGTGGTGGCCGGATGCTGGTCGCCACACAGCCTATTAGAGCAAAGCAGTTAACTTATTGTTGAGCAAAAAAAAAATTACAAAAACAAAAAAGTACCCAGAGAACCAGATTTGACTGTAAAAACAAATTTGTAGCAAATGCATAGTGTTGCACGTTCCAACTTGTTTTATGTGCTGTTGTAAGTATGTGACGCGGCAAGTCTGGACAACGGATTAGACTAGTATGTGAGTGCGATTATATTTTGTCCATTCAAATCGCTTCCGGTTGCGCCACAGTATGTCTACGAGTGGTGGAGTTCGAATAGACCAACTTTATTTCTTTTACTGTTGTTGTACTTATTTAAGTTATGTAAGTCATAAAAATATCTGTTGGTGACAAATTGTTGGCATCTTAAGTGGGCGATATAGGCAAATGTCTTACTTGCAGTGGGCAGCGATCGCAAGAAACATGCTTAGCTGAAGCTGTTAGATGGTGGCAAATAAAGTGCACAGTGACGCCAAAAAAAAGGAGGAAGATCATTATTATAACCACTGAATTTTGAAGTTAAGTAGTCTCTTTAGTCATAACCCCTCGCAGGAATGAACACCAAATATTGGGAAAAGTTTCTTTATCTATTTTACGATTTTTTAAGGGGCTTTTGAAGATATAGTGATGGAGGAAGCTAATGCTCCAGAGTACAGGTAAAAGAACGAAAATTAGATTTCTCTTGAAAAACCCGGACCCAGGTTTAAATGCCTAGTTCTCCTCATTGAAAAAATGTTCAAACGCAAAAGTAAATACATAGGTAAGACAGGGATCAATAAAAGATATAAGTTTTCTAGCACTTAAACATTTTGCAAAGTGAGTTTACTGGGAACAATTAGGCAAACCTTTCAGCTTATGACTGCCTAATTACTGTAAGACGTAACTAAACTGCCCCAAGGCTACATTATTTCTGTGGCGTTGTGCGGTTCCTTGTCGCCATATTTCTATTTTCTTGAACTGTGACCGCGATGCGTTAGTGTAATGGCCCCGAAAAATTCCCTACTGACCATTGCAACATTAATGGAAAACAGATACAAATATTGCCAGGCGGGATCATCTGTTCCAGTACATTTCGGCCAACTGTAAATGCGCAACACACAAAGCATGTACTTTATCAAAAGAAGCAAGACTTTCGCGCAGTCAGTCGGGTTCATGGCGGACACTGTCTGTTGGGATTGCGGACCCCAATATTAAAGTGGTTACCGTTTAACACCGTCTATTTATGTTAAAGTCTGTATGAGCGCAAAAAATAAACACAACGAACCTTTCAATATATTTTCTGAGTTAAACTGCTAGACGAGCGAGAATAAACACAAAACCCATGTGGTACATATTGCAGAGTCCTTCCAGGAACTGCGCCTTGTTCGATTAAATTCCTCATCCCCAGATTGAGCATACTTGCATATTATAGAGGTTGTCCACCTCGTCGAGGGGTTAACCACAAATAAACAGATGAACCGCCATGCACAAAGTTACAAAGATGGTTAATATCAATTCCCTAGAATCCTTCAGGGTTGGTTATAAGATGCGAGCCTAGATACTTTAATTCTAAGCTCGCGAAAGTTGTAAAATGTTGGCGTGATTTTCAAACAGCAACTGTCTGATTTTTCGTCACACCGCATGAACTCCGATCGGACGTTGACCTGTCAGAACTCCCACCAAATGAGAGAGCTGTGGCCTTTGACCGTCCCCCATCCTTTCCTGAGCCAGCAGAACCTTGCAATTGCACTTGTCTCATCATGAGGCTCATCAGTCCAGAAGTGAAACACAGGTGGTCAGCGGGGCAATCCCAAGGGAAGAAAGCAATGCCATGAAAAAAAAATTAAATTAAAAATAAATAAATAATATAGCTTTCCTAATTTTAGTATTTAGAAATTTATAAAGTACATTTCTCTTAAAAAAAATTATATCCAAAAAAAATATTTAATAATAATAATAATAATAATAATAATAATAATAATAATAATTATAATAAAATAAGTTCCTTAAAATTAAATGAAATAAAAAAAAATATTTTTCTTTTAAAACAATAAACAAAACATGCAATTAAAAAGAAACAATAATTAAAAGACAAAAAAATGAATTAAAAATAAAATACAAAAAATAAGTTTCTAAAAATCTAATAAAATAAAAGCTACAAATTTAATAAAATCAAAAAAGTTTTCTCCTTCTAAAAGAATAAAAATGCATAAAGTAAATTCCTAAAAATTAAATTAAATTAAAAATAAGATTGTCTTTTTAAAATAACAAAATCTAAAATTTAATGAAAAAGGAAAAAATTATTTAGAAGAAAGAAAAAAATAGTAATTCCCTTAACATTCAATGAAATTATAAAATTTTTTTTCTTCTTCAATAAATAAAATCTTCAAATTGAACTTAAGAAACAAAATTTTTAAATAACAAAAACTAAGCTTCTATAAATTAAATAAAGCCAAAAAATATATATTTTTTCCATTTAAAACAATAAAGGCTAAAAATTTAAATTAAATGAATTTAAAAACTTTGTTTTCAAAACAATAAAATGTAAAAATTGAATTCAAAAACAAAATATAAATGAAAAAATACATAAAATAAGTTTTGGAAAAAAATATTTAAATTGAAAAATATACATAGACAAGCAAAAAAAGCGGCTGACATGCTCTGCAAAACTAATGAGTAGCTTGGGCGGTTACTAAGCCAATCGAGAAGGAGAATAACCAATATTCGAATTTCGTAAGTTTATGTTCATACAAAATCGTGAAGGATCGAAAGAGAAGGAAAATCGAGAAGGAGAATAACAACAACATCCGAATTTCGCAAATATTACATACATACAAACACTCTAAATTTTTTCGCACCAGCTTTTATTTACAGTGTTCATTTGGAGTATTAAAAAAACCTCAAAAAAAGAAAAGGCTTAAGAAACCTGCACACCGATCCTCAAAGTAGTACTTTATATGATAGTCATCAACAGGAAATCGAACCGGCTGCAAAAAGGTACGTACACACAAGGAAGGTAATAAAAGCGAGCATATACAGTTCAGAAAAAAAAAAACAAAAAAAAACTAGCAAAAATAAAAGCCAAAACACAAAAAAGAGTCTAGTTAAATGAAAGTAACAACGTTTCCAGCAGCAGTAACCGGAATAAACCAAAGGAGAGGAAGAAAGCAATGCCATGCAAAAACCAACAGTTACGCCAGAAAAGAAAAAAAAGACGACTAGCTTCAGTCCAGACTACCAGCCAAGCAAGTACAAAGAACAATCAACACTCGTTTCCTTTTAACATTTTTTCAGGGCTTTGGTGGTAGGCTGCTGCAAAAGTTGGCACAGCAGAGGGACAAGAACTGAACTGGAAGAATACAAAAGCTTTGCGCTTTTGTTGCTAAACATACTCGTGAGTATTGTACATGCATACACACACACACACATACATATTTTATAAGTAGCAGATTTTTTGAAGGGCACAAAGCGGACGCAGTGAAAGAGCAAAGGGTCTTAGGTCTTATTAAAGTGTAGTCGCCGAATTCAAAGCCAGAGCGCGCACGCAAAACAGGGTCAAAGTGGTAGCATGTGATTAATACGAGTACAGTTGAAAAAATATCAAAATTAAAAAAAGTAGCAATAAATAAAATGTTTATACTACACTTGCCCTTTATGGTAAGTGATAATTGGTTAAGATGGGTGCATGCAACATACATGCGAGCATGTACATACATACCTTTAATATGTGTGGCATGGCAAGTAGTGCTCTTCAGCTGCACTTTTTATCATTTTTAAGATTCCACGGAAACAATATTACGCGCACTGAAAACAATAATATGCCACAAAATTATGTACATAAGTAAGTGTGTGTCTTCTTGTGCGCGAATGTTTATTGTAAAAGATGTTGCACGCCAAATTGGTGCCGCACCACTTGCAACAAACTAACCAAGCAACCAAACAGGCAGCCAGGCTGTCAGCCAGTGACGGTTAATCCCAATTAACCGCAATTAAAAACCACATTTGAAACGGCGCGAATGGCGCAACTGACCGAATGCCGACAGAGAGAGGCTGCGATCAAGCCATTGTTCAGCTAAGCCAAGCCATTCATGGATTTCGCCGCCCAACGGCGACGACTGCGCGACGACTGCGCGACGACGCGTCGGAACAAATTGGAAATTGTTGGGTATGTTCAGCGCTGTCAGCGATTTTATTTGCTGCTCAATTTTATTTTTATTTTTTATATTGCGCTGTAATAATTTTCATTTTAAATATCCTAGCAACTGTCTAATATACATACATACATATTTTGCCTCTGCAGAAAGAAAGATAAACATTTTCAAAATAACTGACGCGCATGCGCGGCTACAAGCACGCTCAAATAGCAAATGAATACACAAGCAAAACAAAAAAATGCAATTTTTTTTTTTTTGGCTTGCTCCTCCAGCGCGTGTGGCATGCAACCAACCAATAACTTTTTACACAATATGCATTTGCCATTTCCGCGAAGCGCGTACATTGCAAACTGTTTATGTATAAGCGACACCCACTTAATTGTGCATCTCTTTTTTGTCGCCTTGACCAAAAACAAACAACTAACTCGTTAAACTGGGCCACGCCAGCTGTGTGCCCAAGCCACGCTTTGAAAACTTTTATGTTTATTATACATACATATGTATGTATGTATGGTGTTCCAGATAATTTAGTGTTTGTAGACGTTTTCAGTTCATCATCGTGTTTTGTGTTTGTTACGGCATCAATGGCAGCAACACCATGACACGCCTGCCCTGCCACTTAATTGCTTTTAATTAATACACTGTTAATACATATACAGCCAGTGGGTGAATGTATGCAAGTACATACATACATACAGATGAGTCGGATTGTGTCGATCAAAGCTTTGATCACTAGCCATCATTCCATTTCATGGGTGAGCATTTTTCAAGCGAATATTTTTTTTTGTTATGGACTTTTTTATTAGCTTTGCTCAAATTTTCAGATGTAATTTTGTTATAAAGCCTTTGGGCTCCGGCAGGGGTGAAACAAACGACAGCAAAGATTGGGCGCTCAAATTTCATATTTTATTATATGTATGTATATATTTTTTTAGTACAATCGTATTATATGTAATTCGGAATTGCGGTATATATTTTTAAGAAAAGTTTGCTGAAATAGTAGGTTCTCCTCAAAACCTTACCATTTAACGCCATGTCAGCAATAACCGATTTCAAAGCTCTGGACTAGCCTAATTAATTAAAGATACATTATACTTCATTATGTTGAACCTTTAGGGGCTTACAAATATAATGCACTTATGTATTGACATTTGGAAAAGCGATCAATACAGAGATATTATGACGACATTAAGCAATTAGGGGAAGGATATGATTTGCTCGTAAAGCGGTGTGGTATGTCATTCCCATAAATACAGGAAGCATAATTGGGGTTGCCATGTATGCTCAGGTGTTTTGGAAGCAATTCCACAGTATGTCTGTAGTTCTATCCTTCTAGTGGGGGCATATAGGTATCAAACTGTACCTCTTAGAATTGAAAAGAACATAATCCATGCGCATTTTTTGGGTCGGTGCTGAGTAAAGTCAGCGATTAGCCTCACGGAGGTCGACGCTGTAAATAATACCTTCTCAGAAAAGGCAGCGTTAGCGTAAGTACTCTTATTTTTAGATCAATGGCACACCTTTTCAGGGCGGCCGCTGTGGTGTAGTGGTAAGCAGCGCGTGGTTCCACTCCCAGGTCCTGGGTTCAAGCCCTGGTCAAAGCAACATTGCAAAAAAAAAAAATATAGAAAAAAGTGTTTTCTTAACAGCGGCCGCCCCTAGCCAGGCAATGGCAATCCTCCGACTTCAAGCTTCCAAGCTTTGTATACTTACGGATGCAATTTCGGGCTAGGCTCTAGAAAAACTTGCCATTGGGCATACATACAAGTTTATTTCAAGCGGAGTTCCTTTCAGTTTAAATCTAAGCCCCCCGTATACCTTCGTAGGACTAAGGATACCAAAGTATATATTTCGTCGGCAGCACTTAAGCCAACTAGGAATGCAGCTTGTGATTAGTATTAAAAGATGTGTTTTTTATGGTAACCTCGGCTATTCTTCTACGCCAAAAAATAATGGAACGAAACCTTTGCAGGCAGGTTAAGGACTTTGGACTACGAAATTTTCTCCATAGAGCATTGTAATGATAGGACATACAGTACGCCAGAGGCGAATAAAGTCGATACAGCTTTACGAAGATTTTTGATTCGATTTTAGAAGCAGTGCATTGTATGATTAATACAAATTTCGGCTAATTGAAACTGGAAGAACTTTCAGCCGTATAGAGTCTGTAAAAGTTATCCTATCTTGTGAGCCAATCATCTCTAGCTTCAATTTAATAGATCGCCTTAGCTGTACGTTGTTTTCATTAGACAATAAGCACTGGGTACTCATGAGGACAAATTTGGAATGGAGCACAACTCTCTCTGTCTTAGATATGTATAGCCTAAAATATTATTTCTAACCAGAAACGGATTTTTTAGCAAACTAGTTGGCAAATTTGATGATCCTAAAAAGCTGGGGTTATTCACTTTTTACGTTTCTATGACAAACTCTTTTCTGAATTACAAATATGTATTCGAAGTGTTAATACGGATGCCCACTTGCAACTGTGCATGGCGAGAATTTCTGAAGCTCTTTCACGGCATCTGTATGCAACAGGACCGGTACTTATGTAGTGCCGAGATACTTACATACATATGTAGTATATTTCAATTTTTAGTTCTTTTATGTTTGCAATCGTGGAGGAAATAGGTAACATTTAAGGTTTGCTAAAAAATTACTAGATTTCGAGCGCCGTTGCGGCGCTAAGCTCAAGAAAATACATCTGTGGTCATATATTATCCGCGCAATGCCACTTGAACTTCAGTTGAAGGATTTTCAACAAAAAAAAAACTAGAAAGGAAAAAATTCACAGCAAAAAAAAAACATAAACCAAAAAGCGCTTGTCTGCCCTAAAAGACAAAAATATTGCAGATGTGGCTTACTTGAGCACATTTGTCTATCGGCACATTAGTTCTACAGCTGTGAATCGCTTGACTACGCTTCAAATAAAAATCACAGATCTGTGATGTATGGCATACAAATGAACTTTTTGCTTGCTTTTAATATCATACAAAAGTTTTATAAGCTTCAAAAAATTAAGCCTGAGAACTTAAAAAAATCTATAATCTCAGCAATGAAATGTATGCTATGGGAATCTGGCAATGTACTGATCTGCGCAATAACTGTACGCCAGCCATTCGTTTGGCATTCTAATGCCTAGACAAATATTCATACATACATATTTAATTAACAAAAAAAAAAGAAAAAATTACAAAAGCAGCGAAAAAAACTGGAGTGACAAAAAATTTACAGACAGTTGAAAAACGTCTCGACGGCGCACTGTGTTCCATTTTGGACAAAAAAGGCACGGAGTAAAAGAAAATTATCGTCAAAACTAGGAGTTTTAATTTTTTTCTTTTTTTTTACCTGTAAACAGTATGCAATATAATTTTAGAAAAGGTTTAGGTACATATTTTTTTTTTTGTACTTAAATCATTTATATTTTTTTACACTTCATTACAATCTGTTTTTAGGTCAAAAAACGGTAAAAAAAATAGTTTTGAAGGTAATTTTAAAGTTACTATTGAATGAAAAATCGGCCTTCAAAAGAGAAATTTTTGAATTTTTTTTAACTAAAAACAGGATGATTAAAATTTACACACAAAAAATTTTAGCTAAGTCTTTTGGTTTTTGCGACCATGGAAAGGATTCCTTGACGCAACAACAGCAAAAATATTGGTTTAAAAGTTAAAAAAATTGCATGCATACTGGTTTCAGGACAAAAATGAAAACAAATTTCAACCCTTCCATTTTTGAAGAAAATTTTATAGGTTAATGTCTATTTTTCCTGAATTCTTCATTTTATAAGCTTTAAAATACTGTTTTCGTTTTCGAGATATTGAATTTTTTCCTTTTTTCCAAAATAGAACACTGTGCGGCGGCGTGATGACAAGAAACAAAAGCCTTAAGCAGTACATTGACACGTCAGCGGGACGCGCGAAATGCTACATGATGGATATCCCATATGCGATCGACCGCGACCCATTTGATCCCGCGGTCATGCGGCGAGGCACAAATAAATGCGCAGCCGCCACTACAAGCCGGACGTACATACTAGCAGCGTGCTGACTTTCTAAGCCTATAACATTTGCGTAAGAATAACTCCTGCCAATGCAGACAGCAGCAGTAGCAGCAGCAGCAAGAAGTGGTAACTGGTTCTACCACTTCCTCAACACGCTTAGGGTTTCCGCTGTTGTTGTTTTGGAGAATGTTGTTTGTTTTTCAAAGCGTGTGCTTTATCCGGAAGATGCTCACTGACTCTACGAAGGGCATTACACATACTGTGCATCCCCTCAATATGTGGAGAGGAAATGTTAATGCTACGCAGAGTTAAAAAGCAGCAAGGTAAGCTTTTTTTTATAAGGAAGGTCAATGCTCAAGAGTTGTGTAGCTACATTATTTTTTTTATACTTCCAGGTACATGGATGCCCGCATGCTGTGGGGCTTAACAGCAGCTAGACGCAGCGGTAGCTGTGTGGAGCCAAGCATGCAGACCATGGCGGCCAACTCGCAAACAGAGGATGACAGATCGTGGCAATGATCTTGCATAATTATAATAACAGTGACAAAAGCTGCGAGCGAGTCAAAAAGAAAGAAAAAAAAACAACATCGTCAGAGGCTATTAAAAATGTAAAATAGGAGAAATAAAAAGAAAAAACTCACTTACGCACACAACTTCGTATTGGTGGAACATTTTAAGAGCAATGAAAATTAGAATAATAAAAAAATTTCTTATACATACATACGTAAATATGTATTGTACATACATATATATTATTTATAGGAGTGAGTGCGAACAGCAGCGTTGACAGATCGCAATCATTTTAAGAAAACAATAATACAGCATTGACATCTTGCGAGTGTCAGCATTGACGTGGAGGGGGAGTGTAAAGGTGAAGGTGAGAGCAGTCGTCTTACAGCAAAAACAACACGAATATTTCATTGTTCTTACACACATACAAAATTATTTATGTTAAAATTGTACGTGAATTAGCGCTTACAATTTCTTACATCGCGCTCTATTTGCTGTTGCACAAAACGCAGTCATTTAACCCCTTTTGTCGTTTGGGGTCACTTATGTACATGCATGCATGACGCGTCGCACGAACGCCAGCAACAACAATACTCGTAGAATCACTCATCACATTCCTTCGACTACGAGTACATACATATGTACATATACTATACTACAATTATGTATGTATGTATATTGATACAATTATTTGTATATGTATTTGTGTACGTGAAAATGCTCCAAATGATTCATCGATCAAGCGCGGCTGACCTAGGTAGCCCCCTCACAATAATTGCAAACAATCAACCGTTGGGTGGCTGCTGGCTAGCAACAAATTTTTCTAAATAAGTGGCAAAACAAACTATTTACACACAAAAGAAGAGATGTGAGGTGATGCAATGTTTGGCCATATGGTGATGCTGTGGTTGTAAAATTAAGCATTGAATTTGTAAATTGAAAAATTTATAAAAAAAAGTTTAATAGTAGTTTATTTGCTTCAAGTGGTATTACTCGGAGATGCCCTTATTACATTTTCTGCAGGGGAACCAAAACTAAGTATTCTTCAAAAAAATTTAAACGCTGTTTGTGGCAATTTAAACTGATTTTTAAAACATTCTTTATTTCTGCTTTGACTTCAGCAGTACAACGATTTTTCAAATATACACGCAAGACGCCAAGTCACTTAGACGGAGACATTGCCCAACATATCTGATGAACTAAGAGGCATATCTGGCAGGTCTGAAAAACCTGCCTAGCAAAGAGGTTCACAGGGAACGAAATTTACTCTAGCCCAACTCCGCATAGGGGTGCCAAACTGAAAATTTACTGCTCAAAATATTCGAAAGCATTTATTTTTCCACCGATTTGATTAATTTTATGAGATTTACAAGGGGTTTTTCGAGCCCCATTTTTGAATTCATATTTTTTTATAATAAATATTTTAAAGCAACGTGCAGAAGATGTGGAAATTTTGGAGAAAATCAATCTGTAATTGAAAACAATTTAGGCTTACCCAAAACGAAAAAAAAATTCATAAGAAACATTTTTAATGTTATAATAAAATGTTCACCAAACTTAATTTTTTTTTATTTTTATAGCGACATTTTAGTATAATAAAGGCCAGTAATTAAGAAATCGCGTTGACTTTTAACACATTTTTTTGCCGACATTTCGAGCACACTTTACGTATGTGGAAGAAAATGCCTAGCACCGTCAACAAAAAAAAAATAAACTTCCAACGTGAACTCTTAGCCGGTTGAAACGGAGTAGGCTATAAAATTGCATACAAACATTTTTTCTAACCATTCAAAAGAAAAATTATTTTTGGTGAATATTTTTTTATAACATTTAAAATTTTTCTCGTAATTTTTTTTTTTTTGAACCCTGGGTTATAGAAAAACTTTTTTTTTTAACAGTAGTCGCCCCTCGGCAGGTAATGGCAAACCTCCGAGTGTATTTCTGCCATGAAAAAAAAGGCTTCTTCTTTGTGTAACAACATCAAGACGCACGCCACAAATCGGAGGAGAAGCTCGCTCCAGAAGCCAAACACTAACATACATATGTGTAAACGTCAATCTATTATTATTATGTAACTCTTCTAACTACATGGTTTTTATTGTATAAAATTCATTCAGAGGAACAGTATAATCGTTTTTCTTCAAAATTGTTACTTTCTTGGTACTATAAAAATATGAACAAATAAAAATTCAAAAGTGAGGCTCGAAAAATTTCTTCTGATCTCATCAGTTTTCATTAAAAAAAAAATTCACATAGCTTGAAAAATTAAGGAAAGTAAACTCCTGTTTGTCGAGCTGTTAAAACCGGTTCAATTCCTACAAAACTAGGCTAGATCTGGAAATCGGAGCTAACTATTTACCTAGCATGGGGAAATGGCACAAAATAAGACCACCCATTAGTTTACCTACTCTTGATAGTCTACCCTTCTGACACCAGAGGAGCTCTAGACAAAACTAAGGAAGACTGCGCACTTTTAGGGACTTCGGCTTAAGAAATAAAATGGCAAAGATGGCCAGTAACAAATTTCGGTGAGATGTACTGCCATAATTTGATTATGTTAAAATTATGTTTCGCAAATTTGTTAATATTTGCTCTCATTATTACAATAAAAAGGTTCACTTGGTGCATGAATATTTGCCAGGCGATCGATCATAGTTAACGCCAACAATTCTACAATTTCGTCTAAGCCGCCATTTTTTACACGAAAAGATTCGTTTTCCACAAAGCTCATACCCATTCTAGCGATGTTTTCCGGCTCTAAGGCGATTGGTTCATTTTTAGTGAGGCTAGCTCAAAGATTGAGCTTATTGAACGATCCATCAACAGGCTACGAAACATAAAATTCGCCATGAAGTCTTCTGAGAGGAACCTAAAATCCTTTTCCTAAAAAAGTGCCTTAAAACCTTCACAAACGGCGGTGAAGCTATCTGGATGGAATTGTGGTGATCCAAAACCTCGAGGCTTATTTTTCGTGAACTCACGCATAGTTATCCATTGATCTCAAAACCTAAATTAAGGATAAAACTTTCCAGACTTTGAGATAAATCTTGGCATTTTATCATGAGAGAGAGAATGTAATTTATCTAATCTTAACCCAAAAATTTATCATCTTTTCTTCCAAACAAAATGTACACAGTGCTTCGTCAATGATACCTGCAAAGCTTCTCCCTTCTATATCTATGGACGAATTTTGTCACAATTCAGCTTTAGAGGTGTCAGTATTGCACCAGCGGTTCGCATGAGACTTATTCATAAGATCACTAATGTATCTGACAGTTGCGATTGGTCACTTCAAAGAATATCACTTCGTCAATTCATCAGACAGTTCGTTGTCTCGAACGGCATAGTTTCCCGATACCCAAATGAGTTCAAGTTTGTTCCATTTTTAAAAGTATAGCTTCCTGGACAATTACTGAAGATGTAACAGCACTTTCCAAGGCTTTAAACGAAGATTTTGGGCAGGCATACGAGAGAACTAGGAGTACAAAAGTGATTACGCCAACTGGACTACTTCAAACCGAGTTTCCGGTCATACAGGAGAGATCCTCTGAAGTACTGCACAGGGCCCGATGATAAGCGTAAGTGTGCTGTTATGTATGTCTATCGGCAGCCACTTCAACCTAATCCAACCTACATAAGTTCTCAATATAGTTTTTATCTCATACATACATAAATATTCACATACATATATATCTTCATTAAGTATTTCAACGATTACAACTTCCCTGTCAAGATAAGTGACTTGGAGTGTCTGGCCCAATGATATGACAACTATTTCTTCAACATTCGTTCTGAACATTTCAGCCATTTTGTGCGCTCTTCATAACTGTCATTTAACAAGCACAACTTAAGGCACTTCGCCACTGCATAAATGTATAAGACCACAAGTGTATGTACATACATATGTACATAAGTAGATACTCGCACGTTGCAACATAGTTGGTGGCATACGCAAACATATTTACTTGCAACTGCGATCGTTGTGTACCCAAGCGGCTCACATGAAACTCGATCACAGTGCAAACTTCAGCTCCAATTCTGGCAAGTAGTTATAAACGAGAGTGTGTGTGTGATTGTGTTTGTAATGCCCAGCCAAAACGCAGCTACGATCCCAGTTATAAGCCACCATAATAATCAGAGCACTAGTTATGCTGCAGTTGCCTTTGTTGCTGCGGCTGCTGTCAATGTTTTAGTCCCACAATTGTTGTTTGTGTAGTTCAAGAGCTTGCACCAAAAATGGTAAAAACATGACATATGGCGACAGTATTGACATACGAGAAATCTTCTTCGCCAATCGACCATCATCAATGTGTTTGAGTATAAGTATAATAAAAACAGGCAAAAAGCAGGCAATCGACCAAGCAAGCTGCCACTCGGCGAACTCGATTAAACGAATATTGGCAATTTATAGTAGCAAGAAAAAACACAATATGCTCATACAGTTAGTATGCGATCACCCGCACTGGCATTGAACCTACATGCATATCAGTACATACTTACATACATACTTACATGTGAGTTCGAAAATATGTATATCTCACAGATATGGTACTGCTTTCCGCTAGGCAATCTGCAAGCAGCCAACTCTTCCAATTCTTTATGGTCAATGATTTCAGTGCTGTCGTTGCTGACGCTGGCTGCCAATTCTGCTGTTGCAGCCTGGCACTGATGTTTTCATATTGATAGTATTATTGTTTGGAGATGTGTTTTTTTTTCACGGTGTATCGTTGTTGCATGCAACAGCTGCGTACAGCAGTGTATCTGCCAAAGTACGCTCCTCTGTTGGAAACATACAACAAAGCTTTAACAAAGGGTGCATCGCTCGCCGGGAAGGTTCAATTACAGTACTGTATACGCATACACAAACACGTAGATAAAGGCAAATGCATACCCTGTTGGAAAAAGTCGTCATACTTCAATGTTTATGTTCCCCGCTACGTAAATTTTTACACTTGGCTGAGCCTTCATTCAAAACTAAGAGCAATGATTGAAGACTGTTATTCGGGTTGTATTCGGTAAATTTCTAAATTATCAAACAAAGCCCCAGGATCAATCTAACCTTAAATATTACAGTTAAAAACAGCTATTTGCTATTACATAAGAATTTATAAGAACATACAGTGCTGGCCAAAGAATAATGTAAAGCAGTACCGATCAGTTAGCTTTTCAAAGCTTTCGTATTTTCCTACCCTACAACAATCCTTTACCCACTGGACGTTTGCAATGAACAGTAGCTAATTTCCGGTGCAATTTCAAATCACATTACAAAAATGCTCTAAGCACTAAATGAGCTTCTCCTCTAATTTGTGGTGTGCATCCCGATGTTATGGCACAAATGGTCCCTCCACCTTTTATACCGCCTTTAAACGGCACATGGTTTTATGAGAAGCTTTTTCAAGCAAAAATCTACTTAGAGGTCATCTAAGTTTCTTTAGCATCCAAACCACCAATTGAAAATCTACTTAGGATGAGGAGGCTCATTTTGCTAACGTTTTGGATTGTATTTGCTTTCGTCCTTTTTCCTCTAGATTTTTTGTCGTCATGACAACTGCGGCAGAATAACTAACTGCTCAAAAAGCCTAATCTACGGGTATGTGTCTCCATTTAGCAGTGAATGTTAATTGATCTTATGATTGATTAATTTTGAGGTGATAATCTATTTTTACAGATAATAGTTTGTTAAGATCAAAAGAATCCAGAAGATGGTATCATTAGCTCGATCTGGCTTTCTAACCTTTACATAGTCGACACACTCTGACTTAACTAATCAGAGATAAATGCTGATCTTTTAAGGCATTCCATTCAACATACGAATAAAAATGCCCAAAAACCCAAAACCAAAAACAACGCAGAATTTATTTCGAAAGACGCAATTATGGAATATTTACTTGTGGTTACTGATATGGTAGTAAATTATTCGTTATTTATGATAACAGCCCATGAAAACTTCCACCCTTTTCAAGAGAACATGTAACTAAATAAGGTCTACATTACTATCAAGATGGATTTTTTCAAAGTTCGAAGGAAATCTTTAAGTTTTTTTGTGTATAAAATATTAGTACTCAAATGTATACTCAAAAATCTTGCAACTTTGGAATCAGTACCTATCAGTCCTACAGGGTACGAACTAATGCATAGAACATATGTATGTACATACATGCAGTGCTGGAAAATATAATAGAAAAAAAATTTACAGGTTTTGGATATTTTTCTTTTGTTTACTTAATTTTTAGTAGTTATTTTATAAAAGTCTAAATCAAAAATTAAACGAAAAAAATTCTATGGAATCAAGGGTATATTTTAGCCAATTGAAACTAAAATTTAATGGGCTACAGAATTGCATACCCAGAATTTTTTTTTTTACAAATTTATAAATTTTAAAATTTTTTTGTGAATTTTGAATAAAGTTTGAAATGTTGATTTATCTACATATATAAACAAATCTAACAAGTTGTAACATTTTTCAACAAAAACTTGTTTAGGTCGAAAATGATGGCACACTTATCTTAGATAATGCATCATCTTCCGTTTTGCGTAAACAACAAGATTCAAACTCGATATTCTATTTAAATGAAAACTTAAAAAAGATATACAAAAAAGGTAAAAATTGCAACTCGTGCTCATAGTTGTGTATGTAACGTATACGCACCATACACGTTTACTCGCACGACACATATTAAAAGTCATATAACTTTAAAATCAGGGAATGAAACCGAAACCGTAACCGTTTAAAACCGTTTCGTTTTTCAAAACCGGAACGATACCGAAACCATCACAGGTCTCAATCGGTTTCCAGAAATTTACAAAAATAATAAATAAAAATTTCTTTGAAATAAATGATTTATTTAACCAAAATCAGCAACATTTTGCTAAAATTCTTGTTAAGTATTAAATAAGTATGGCAAGGTAACTTTTCGCAAAAATCTGCTGATGACTTTGTTGTTGTGAATCGATAATCGATTAATTATATATAAGTAGTTTCTTTCCCGTACGCAATGCGAGATCCCGCGTGTGCCCAAAATAGCCCAGAAATCATGCCTGTACTCAACAAAATGGGTAATAGAGAGCGAAAATTCGAGCGTATTCGATCGTAAGTGTATTCTTCTTCCTGCCCGAAACAGCCCGAAATTTTCTCTGAGTAAAAATGGATAAAGTGTCAAAGTGCATATCAGCTGTATTGTGTTTACATGTTACATGTTTACATGTTACATGCATTTACTTGGTGCTTTTAAGGAAAAGTGAATGACCTGTTGATGTATTTTCAATCTANATTTTCGATTTTCTTTCCTCAACGTTTAAGACATTGTGATTTAAATAATATCAACAAAATTTCTGTGAAAAACCGAAACCGGAACGAAACCGAAACCAAAACCGAAATAAATTTTGAAGAACGAAACCAAAACCAAAACCGAAACACTTGGCGAAACCCAAACCGGAACGTTATTTTGAATCGGTTTCATTCCTTGTTTAAAATAATTAAATATTAGCGTGGAAGATTTTTACAAAGTATTCTTTAGGCACATATATAATAACTTCTTTGTGTACATAACAATTTTTGCATGAATTTCAAGTGTGCCAATAAAAATTGTAAAAATGGAATTTATGTTTTTTAAATCATAGTCGTCTTTTACTCAATGTATATTTTTCTATTTGGTGGCACACTAGTTTTATTGCACTAAAATCGTTCGTTTTGGCAAGCAGAACACATTCACCGTTTAATTTTAACATTTTTCAGTATCTTAAATTACTAAAATTAAAATAAATCGTAAAATTTCCAAAATTAGCAAATAGCTGCGACAGACAATCTGTATGCTGCCATTTTTTTAATTTGGCGGCACATTTGAAACTTCACAGATGCATATGTTGTATTTAATGCCAACGTCCATTTTTCTTATAGGAACATTCTGTTCGAAAACTTCCCAAAGAAATTAAAAAAAAAAAACATTTTATGAAATGAGTTAGACCTATGTATATAAAAAAAAAGTTAAATAAACATAACAAAGAAAAATTCCAAAATTTGTCAACGTTTTTTGTTTCTACATATTATCTATTGCCACCACTGTATGTACATATGTATACGCGTATACGATCATCTATCAACAGGGAGATATTCAAGCACACATTTTAAATAAATATATACATATATATACTTTTCCTTTGCTGCAACAGGCAACCTATAATGCAATATTAAGTGCAACAACACAGCGATCAACACAACAAACAACGAATGTGGCATGAACGCATACTGTTTGCTCGTTGTTGTTGTTGGTTGCATATTGAATGTTGAATGTTGCTTTGGTTGGTACTCCTATTGTCAGCGTTGAGGGTTTTATGGCACCAACAGCTCGAGGCCAATAACGACAAAAACATATACACTATCCTTATTAGATATATATCAAAACCATCAACAGCCACAACAACAATATTAAATAGCGCATAGTGCGCATACAACTTTCATAACCAAGTATGTACACTAACAATATGGCACATATTCACACATTATTCATAATATTAAATGTTCGGTATTCGGTATGCAAGTCGTTGACATTTTTTTCCACAAGCAACCAGCAAGCAGTCAGCCAGTAAAACAAAATGTCAAAAAAAAGACAACAACAAATGCAAAGTAAACTACAATAAAGCAGCTACAATGATTCGTTTGATAATTATTCTCACCATTCAAGGCTTATTAACAGCAGCAATAGGAACAACAACAGCATCAAACAAAAAAAGCCAAGGAAAAGAGATAAACATTCAAATGTGCACAGTAAAGAGAAACTACTTAACAAAACTGATTAGCATATTCAGTAGCAAAAACAACAGCAATAACAACACATGCTTCTACTTGAGCTACAGATAAACGTGTCTATATAAAAGACAACATTACAATGAGAATAATGCGACAACGAAGCGTTGAAAGACACACTGCCAGGCTACATATGTACATACATAGTACCTACTCCTATCTAACAAACCGAGTAACAACCGCCAACTACTTTAACAACAATATAATCAACGAGTTATGTAATGACGCTGGCCGAAAACAACAACAACACAACGAGCCCAGTGTGTGTGGAATTGTCTGAGCCGCGGCTGATCGACGTGCCACAAGCGTACAGGTAAATATTCGCTGTTTGACAACTTGGTTGTTGCTATCGAAATAGCTGCCTGATTGTTGTTATCGTTTTGTTTTTTTTTGTGATTTTTCTTTCTTGTTGCTGCTGCTTTAAAAGCTTTTCTTATTGTCACAAGTGAATTATGGCTGGGAATATTTTAAGCTAAATGATTGGGTTTTATCCACCGATAACAGATAATGACTGTGAAAGAGTGTTTCGTTGTGCGGAGTTCAATGGCAACCTGCTGCGTAAAGCATTTGAGCGAATGAATGTGAAAAAGTTCGTTGAGGTGTGCGAAGCTCGTCATTACTGCTTATCCGAAATTAGGAATCTAGGCATGAGACCTTTCACTTCGTTACCTTTTTTTAATTAGCTCACACAACTTCTATTAGCATTTATGACTTATAACATTGTAAGCTATGGTGGGGGGGGGCGAAACGGAAAAATATTCCACATGTATGAGTTTGACGAGCACTGCATTACAAGGTGTAGATGTGTAGAGAGATGAGGGCTCTGTTACCCCGACATGGCTGTTTGAGAAAATGCTAACAATGTTAGCTCTTCACCGTTCTAAATAAATGACGGCTTGGCGCAAGCTGCCGAATCTAAAAGTCACGTAGAACTTTTGGTTTAAAAATCTTTGAAAAAGATCCCCACAGGAGTCATATAAATTTTTCAGCTGGCGAAGTAAAGGACTCCTTGTGATATAGGACCAAGCCGCCTTCCCTTAAATAAAGGGTGGTGTGACAAAATGAGACTCAGTATCAGCCCCATCAAAATAGCCGTCCACTATGGGGTCGTAATCAATATTACCAGTACTTTGACGAGTCTGGAGGACGTCAAACTTTTATGGAAAATCTTGCGGATGTGACCACATCTTGAACCACGAAAGCATTAATGGTGTACAAACGTCTAGGCTTGAGGGTCCTACGATGAATATTCAACTAACTGTGACTTATTCTGCTCAGTTTTTTTAGCTAAAACGGAGTTACGCTCAGTGTTTAAGTCAATGATCTTCTCTTTTGCAAATTCAGACGTCTGTATGGGTAAATGTAAACCGGTGGTAATTCAAAAAGTGTTTAATCTGGAATTGTTTGAACAGACAAGTCAGAGATATATAAATGATGTTCAACTTAACTACAATAGGGCAAAGATAGTATAAACAAGCGACAAGATACTGAAAAAAGTTTACATCATTTTCTGAGTGAATGCTCTGGCGTTGGAAATATTAAATAATAAAAAGACACTACTGTGTGTCTAAACAACTAGCAGATTCTGCAGGACCCACTATGTGTAAGCTAAGAAATCCATATGATTCGACGAAGCAACATAGGATTTTAATAAATAAAACTCAGTATCCAGGAATGAAATATCAAAAGGACTCCAAAATGCGGCTATTGTATCTTAGGCTTCTACTAGGGATGGAAAACGAAGTCGCAGAATCGGTTCTTGACTTCAGAATCGACCTTCAGCTTTTCGATACTTAAAGTCGATCGATCACTTCTGATAGTCGACTTTATTTATATAACATTATAATTAACCAATTAATAATAATAATAAAAACCACATACATATATTCATCGACTTATTTATCAACCTTTAAGCACAAAACTTGCATATTGGGTAATAAATTTGCCATCAAATACCCAGTCGATAAAAGTCGAAAAGTCATCGAGTGAGAGTCGATTCTTGTCGATTTGAGGCGGCTGAACTAGATTCCAAAAAATCGATTTTTTTTCAGCAAAAAGTCGATTTTTAACTAATGTCTGAGTCGGCTTTTCCATCCCTAGCAGCTACTAGGAAGCATTGCATTCAACCAACAATACAATGAATTGATCGTCATCCTTAGCGATAGCTAGCCGGCATTACTATTTAGTCCTTGAGTGCGTAGATAAACTTAACTCCGTTACCAATTTCAGAGGAAATGTACATGGTAGTGTTGGGCAGTATCGATATCAAAAGTACTCAGAACTCCATTCTAAAACGATCGACAGCACCCGATTTTTAAAAGTATCGATACTGAACACTCCAAAAAAGGAACAGTCCAGCGCCTTCGTCTTGGTCTGGAGGCTGTATCGGAGATACAGCCGCTATATTTAAACGTAGAATACGTGGTATGGTTAAGAGCATATCCAAGTCAAAAACGAAATCACACACTAAGAAAAAAAGGGTTTTTCCAAAATTTTACAAATTTACATACTTCTAAGTGAAAAGAACTCAATGAGAATATAAGCGAAAGCCCTANTATTAGTTCTCGTGCAATAAGCGTTTTTGTGAAGCTCTAAAAATTACAACTACAACATTTGAACATAGCCCCCATACCTTAAGGTAAGACGTATTCTACGTCAAAACTCAGTACTCAAAAAAGGAACTTTCCACTCAGAACTTAACAGAACTCGAAAGTACTCAGTACTGTTCCATTAATCGCTTTGATACATGTACTCAGGATCGATTCAAAGTACTTAGTATTAAGTGTCGAATAGACTTAAAAAGTACTGAATTTTATTTATATTTAACGGTCTTCAGAAATGATTGTACTAAATTTTCAGTTTCAATAATTTTCAAGTGCAATGCTTGTACTCAGTAAAGTTAGCCATTCATTTGACGTAATTTGGGATTCATATCGAGCCCTAACCGACAAAATTACGTAACCGACATTTTTTTCAAAATTTTCTTTTTGATGCAGAAATGTATCTAGATGCTCTACGAATATTTCTGCATCTAAAAGAAAATTTTGAAAAAAATGTCGCTTACGTTATTTTGGTGGTTAGGGCTCGATATATTAATTTGAATAAAATACTGCCAGTTTGTGAGATTTCTACACTACTTCCCAACACTAGTGCATGGCCTCAACTCCAATAGCTCTTGCGATGCAAAAATATGCATTTTCCGAGAGGATAAAAGTGTGGTTTCGCTCATTTAAAAAAAAGGCACTGAAGATGGTACAACGCCGAGACTGGTTTGTCCCTAAATTTGAAAAAGGGATGACGGAATTTTTTTTTTCAAAATGCATCATTTAAATGTACCTTTGAATAAAAAAAAAAACCTTACGAGAAATCCCTAAAGGTTCCGAAAAACTCCCGAAGTGTTACCACAAATCACCACAAATTTCAAAATTATTGAAAAACCCAAAAAATCACTAAACATTTTAAAATTTTTATCTAAAAAAAGAATTTTTTAAATTACCGTTCATTCAACTTTCGGTAAGATTTTGCATTTTTCTTCTCCTAAAGTAGACTAACAAAATCAAAATATTCAAATTATTTAGGAAATAATTGTGTACAATCTGAGAGGTTTTTAAAAGTACCGCCGAGAAATGGATACGACAATTTTTTTCGCTATGCTTTTTTGGTTTCTAAAAACAGCTTATACATAAGTACATACATATGTAGTCTGTGCTAGTTACATATGTATAAAGATTTGATTATCTTACATTAACCCCGCCCTAACAAGAGCTCCGGAACGGTTGCCAAGATCACCCTTGATCATTTTGTTACTAAAGCGAGATTGAAACTCAGCCAAGCATGCCTACAGGCGCAACAGTTTGGATCAGCGGCACTCAGGCACCCTATAGCGCTAAACACTATGTTGCAAGGCACAAAGGTGTGACTCCAGGTGGAATGATTACATATGCATACATACATACGTGCACATAGAGGATTTAGTACAACACAAATGGTTGCATGGTATATATAGTGTAATAAGCACCTAAAATGTATCACAGTTAAATTTAAAGACATAGTAAATAAATGACAATGTTAGCACGTGTGCTCGTGAAAATTGTTGCTCGAAAAACACGTGTGACTCGAAATCGAAAATGTCACGCTGCAGTCATTTGAAGTGAATTTGAACTATGCGCAAAACTAAATACTTGCATAGGTGGATATGAACTTAGACATGTATGGGCATATTTATGCTTGCATGTGCATGCCTGTGGGTGCATTGTTTTAATAAATTTGTTGAACATATTTTAGTATGACGTTTAGTTTAAATAATTACATGTCATAACGAATTCATTAAACGGTGGTGGTGGTGGGCGCATATAAAAATTAATGGCACACACTTCCTGCCTATGCAGCGGATAGTACGAGAACGTAGTAATATAAATGGGAAAATAACTAGCGGTAACAAAAAAAAACTGAAATTTTAAAAAGAGAATACATCTATAAACATAACAGCAAATAGAGTAGTGTGGTAATAAACTGTTAAAAAGTGAAAAATGAAGAGCTAAAGGTATGCCGAAAATGTCATATAAACCACCAGAAAAAGATATATTTATGTATGCACATATGTAGGTACTTACATATTTTTGTGTTGTAAGTATATGTAAGTATGTATTTATGTGCGTATATTTAAAACCTTAAGCTCATAAGCGAGACGAATGACAAATTATTTTGTTTGGTCATACAATTTAATTAATTGGTTATGCCCAAAAGGTTGGCACAGAACTAAATAAAAGGTGAGAAGAGAATCTAGAGCCAGATGAGAATTGAATGAAAACAATAGCTGGCAGTGTCTGGACTACTGAGACTCGATTTAGGAATAAGTCAGCCCAAAAATCGGATCAAAACAAAAGTTTTGGTAGTAGTTTTGCATTTTTTATTTTCACTTTCATTCGAATCAAACATTTGAAAGTTTTGCACGAGCAAGTAATAATAAAATGAGATGCTACTATGGGTATGAGAAACTTCTATTAAAACTTTAACTGAGTTGTATAAACTAAAAACAACAACCAAAATAAAAACAGAGGACTAGAATGTGCATGAAAGTAATGGAGTAGGTTTGAAGTCAAGCGGAGGTGTGTGGGAATTTCAAATTTTTCAAAAACCGAAGTAAATCGAGTCCGATCGGAGTGTAGTCCGAACACTGATAACCGCACAAGTTCAGACACGTAACGTACTACATAGTAGTTTTCCAGCAGCAGCGTTCCACCAGACAAATTTCCTTTTCGTAAGAGAGAAATATGCTTACCCCTAGTTAGAAGTTGCAGCATATAGTCTGAAGTCTTCTTGCAAATTCATGAAACTGTCAAATGAGGAGCAGTGTTGCATTCGTAAACAACAAGTGATGGAATTTATAGAAAATATTTTAAGCAGAATAGAAGCAAATTGCAACAAAATTACGAAAAGTAAAATGTTGCAGGAAAAATGGTTTTTTGCGTTCCAGCAGTTTTTCTCAGTCTATCTCCCGTTGGCCTCTCTTGTGAGATATATTTAGTTTTTTGACAGTTCTACAAGTTTAAGTCCAAAACTCGCTGGAACGCACCTTGTATGTATCCACAACATCAGACGTGCTTGCTTGTAATTTGAAGCTCTCAACAGCCAAAGCCAAGCAATCACAAGCGGTCTGCCTATGAGGCAGCCTATCGGTAGCAAGTTGATGTGGTGATTGCAGGTATATACGTACTCACTTTTATATCTAAAAACACATAACAACATCTAGCCGGCTAACGAGCCAACGCATAAGCCTAGCTACTACTAGCCTATCAACACCACCAACAAAATTATCAGCAACATCATTATTTTCATCAGTGGCAACAACGCATTCGAGTAATCACAATCAGCATCATATGATGATGGTAGTGATTCATTCGAAATCATGAGAAACGAAACCGGTTAAATGTAGTAAATAAAAGAAAACTAAAAAAAATATTGGAAATAAAAAATCCGAGTTAGCTAACAAGCTGGCAAGTTAGCGAAAAAGAATTCAAACCGATATAAACACACACCCTCTAATATTTACATACAATATGTTCATTAGATTGCCTCACGATACAAGCGATAATAAAAATTTACATGAACTTCTAAATAGCAAAATACTTCGGCCCAATTTACTGTCATTGGTGAGCTGGACCGCGATGAAAATGCCCCCAAAATTCGGGGGGCCATTAATGGCAAATTTATTTAAAAAAGGAGTGCGCCTCGGCCACTCTACAAAAGGGAAATTTCCTTCGATACATTTCTAGTTCGTTTCATACTGCAGAAATTTGTTAAACTCTTTAGTTATAAATATTAGCTTCTCTAACTCTAAGTCTTCGTTTTCGTTTTCGACTTCGTTTTTATCTTTGGCGTAGTACTCGCCCTCGTCATCGCATTTGTCTTTGTATCAGTCTTCGCAATCATCTTTTTATTCCTGTTTGTCTTCGTATTCGTCCTCGTTTTGTCTTCGTATTCGCCTGCGTATTCATCTTCGCACTTGTCATCGTATTCGCACTCGTCTTTGTGTTCGTCTTCATATTGGTTTTCGTATTCGTATTCTTATTCTTCTTTGTCTTCATATCCGTCTTAATACTGGCTTTCGTCTATTCATATTCGAAATATGTATTCTTATCTATTCTTTTTCGTATTCACTGTCGGGTTCAAGTTAGTTTTTGTCTTCGTTTTCGTAGTCATGGCCTCCATCTTAGCCCTGACGATTTTTTAGTTCGCTAACGCCGCAAAAGAGGTTGGACTTCCAAACTTTGATGCAACACTGTTTTGAAAAGCTCGATAAAATTGAGGCAAAATATTTTGGTGGATGCTATAAAAAAAGCCCAAAATTTTATGACCCGCTGGGAGTCGCAATATTTTTTCGTGCGGCATCCTAATGTAATGTTCATATGAACGTACACATTCGGTTCATGCCGCGCGAATGGCGAGTTCACATCAAATTAATAACAATTAAAAATTTATTATTGAACTCGATTTCATTGCAACGAATTGCAGCAATATTTCTCTTTCCCTCGCTCAATTTCTGGGAATAAATACATACATACACAAGCATACATATGTAGTTCATACTTTTGTGTAAGATACAATTTTGTTGTCTTTTCGATATCGCTCAGCTTACATTCGACTTTAGCGGCAAAACGAATCGAATTCGATGCACATTTTGTTCATTTCGTTTTCGTTGATTTGATTTCTGACCTCTTCTCTTCTCTTTTCATTTTCACCGCTAAATTATTTATGCACGGTTATAGGTATTGAATTTAGTGTCTTCCAACGAAAGCAGGAGAGGAAGCGATTGTGTGATATACAAATTAAACAAACAAAAACGAAAAAAAGACAAAGACTCATCAGTGGTTAATCGATTAATTATGCAAATTTTATGTGCAGTTCTTTCATTTAGTAGCCACAACGATCGGAAGTTCTTGGATATATGTATATATGTAGATATACCTATATTGTGGCAACTACTTAGAAGAACGCTATCTTATTTTTTTCGGTTTTAATTAGGCTAAACAGAAAATACATTCAAATATTTGTATATAATTATCACTGATTTAAAAAATATCCAAAGCTTAAATTCTACTGTGGGAACTAAAACTGGTCGTGCTTATTTTGTATTTTATAACCGAAATAAGCTGTTATTTAATACGGCGTTTCCACGATTAGTAATTCGCTCTCTCATTCGTAATTCGCTCTCCCATTCGTCATTCGCCTTGCCAATTACCTTCCGAATTACGTAATTCGTCATACCTCATTTGTAGGTAATTCAGATCGAATTATCATACGAATGATGAACGAATCGCTGCCTTCTCTAATATTTACCGGAAATTCTAGTTATAGAAAAATATGAATGAAATATTCTCTATATAAATTAAAATTGTTGATGATAACTTAAATTTTAGCTCCATCTTCGATATTTGCAGGACACAAAAATAATAATAAATAGCGAAGAACAAAAACAAGAACTGGAGCTGCCAAACGAATTACTAAAGTGTGCGTCGTGGAAACAGGGTAATTCACGAATTACTTAGAGAGCGAATTACGAATCGTGGAAACATCGTATAAGAGGAAACCTCAAAATGTAGAATTTCTTTTTTATTTGCATTAAGCAGGGCGAAAAGTACGTACATATCTCCTGCAAAATTTTAGCACGCTCTGGAGGCTGGCACCCTGCATTAATACATAGACGGCTGGAAAACTGCAGAACTAAGATGTCTGTTACTATGGGGAAATATCCGAGCATTTTCAGGCGGAAATTTACGGTATCTATCTGTGTGCCAACATCAGGGCACACACCACAAAATAGAGCAGAGGCTCGAAAGTCAAAATACTAAGTGATAGCCAGCGCTCAAGGCTCTCCTATCATATGAAATCAAATCATCGGTAGTCCTTGAGTATATTGAATAACTTAACTCCCTTGGTAGGCATAACAAGATCCAATTAGCATGGGTTCCAGGGCAAAAAAGGAAAACAGGAAATGAAATAGAGAAATTTAGAATACTCACAAGTGGCCTTATAGAACATTATACATATACTAAGAAAGTATATATATGGACTGCAAATATAGCCAAATGCTCTTTGTCGGTTCTGTGACTTGATCCGCAAGGCTGCAATACATATTCTTATTGAGTGTGATACCTTCTGGCTGCCATCTGAGCACACTCACTCGCCACTCCAGAAAGCGTTAGTGAACTTTCCCACAAGTTTAGGTTTAGTACTTGTAAGTGTTGTGAAGAGTAGAGGGCACACCCCTAAGTCGCGGTGAAAACCTCATTTTAATATCTATCTATCTATGATTCCACTACTCTCGTACTTATTCAAAGTGCTCTCAGTGAACTGATGTTAGAGTCGAGTAGCGAAGATGATTGCTTGAGTCAATGTTTGGCCCTCGAATTGTACGAAACATGTAGCTGGATGCCAGTACTGCTGGCTACAATCTTTCGGGCTCCAGCGAAGTCGATCATCCTCAGTTCGTTATAGGACGTTTCGTCATGGAGGCTGAATTGTCCGATGGTGGAATCAAAAATACTTTATTTACCCACCCTGGCCTTGAAATCGCCAAGCACGACCTCAAAATCGTGGCGGGGACAGCGCGAATCGTTGCGGGGTGCTCTTCCACTGGAACGAACTTCAGTCTCGCTGCCTCCTCAAATCGAGCACCAAATTTGCATGGCGGTGATATCTGCGTGTGCCTTTCCGAATGCATCAACTAGCCAGTGGAGGCACTTTCCCCAATTTAAGGTCCAGAGATTCTAGGTGCATCCCCTTAAATTGATAGTCCTCTCTCATATGAGGTAATATTTTTCCTATCATTGGAACATTGTTTTTCATGTCGGGTCCGCACCCAGCGCATAACCACATACTCAAGAAAATGTTTTTTAAGCTCATAGAATTGCATACATACTAAAATACTGACATGTATGTACGTAAGTACAAATGCAAATAACTGAAAAGTAAAGTTTATAGCTTTTTTACTGTGCACTGTTTGTTACACATAACTTAGCATGGCTTAGTTATAAAATATCTATAATTTACATAAATATGCGCACTTAGGTTTAAATTATTTGCATACCAGCTCCAGTTCAAAGTCATAAACATTAGGGTGCATCACTCTTCATACAAAAAAAAATAAAATGGGTACAGTTTTTCCATCTGAATTACACATTTTATTATATATTAAGACTTCCACCAAAATCTTTCGGAGAAATATTCAGATTTACGTCAGCTAGATCTATTAAATACCTCTCATTATTTTTATACCGTTGAAAAAATTTTTTTTACATTTTTATTCACACCTTTTTAGCTTAAACTCTTCGATCAACTGAGGCGCTTTTTTGGCAAAAATATTTTTGAAAAACTAATTTTATTTAAGAAAATGCGATCGGTCCAGCTATCGTAAACATGAATATTTTTCCGAAATAATTTTAGCGCTGGTCTTGAAATATAATACATTTTATAATTACGGTGGAAAAAGTGTATTTTTTTGTTTTTTTTTTTGTTGATGAGGCACCCTAATGAACATACATTTTTCTATTCATAAGAGCATATGTATATGCATTCATACTTATTTATGTACATGTATTCAAACGTATACATTTATATGTATAAATATTTTAATTTATTTCAATTGATAAAAATTCGCAAATTCAGACATTCAAACGCGCGATATACGTACGCCTCAAACATTCTTCAAAAGTGTACTAACTCAAAATTTCTGTTTTCAGAACATAGAATATACTGTTTCAAAACATGTGCTTACATACATATATGCAGGAGAGGGACTTTACTGTGCTTTTTGCACTAAATTATATACATATTTATCTGTGGAAATTTGACAAAACAACTTCTCTCGAGTGAGGTAAATTTTTCTTCAAAGAAGTAATTCATTGAGTCCTCATTTGATATTTTTTATTTTTAATCATTGATAACAGTAGTCTAAAATACTATCTTAATCAAAGTTAAATAAAATTTTTTTAATTTTTTATAGAATTTTCTGATATTTTATTCGAAGTTCCAACCTACAGAAATCACAGAAGTTGCTTTGTCAAAAGACCACAGCTATGTACATATGTAAATGAATCGGAAACATTTTCTGTATCAAATATCAAAAATGATAAAATTTAAGTTACCACACTTTTGAAGAAAATGTGTTAATATGTGTCTACATACATATATGACTGCTGACTTTGGTTGGCTGTCCGACATCGCATAGTCAATTGTTACCGACCACTGGCATTCTCAAGTGGTCCACAAATCAGCTGCTGCCAGTGCTTTGGTATTCAACGCAAGCGCACTAGTTAGTTACTAAAAAGGTACATACTTACTTATGTAAATATTTTATAGAACATACATACATATGTAGCAATTGGCCCAACGCCAACACATTTACTGTCAGCGCCAGATTTTTTATGCATTTTTTAATACGAATATAAGTCTGTAATATATAAAAAAAAAGTTTTTATATTGTGCATATCAAACATTAACGATCGCCTTCGCCAAGTGCTGCTGCTGCTCACTTGCATTAATTTCATGGACGATTCCCTGCGATTGGTCAATGTTTTCGTATGCGTATGCATTCGGCATGAATTCTGTATGGAGCATATTGTGTGGAGCCGTTGATGACGACGTTCGCACGATCACTCAGCAGCAGAAGTGGCAACACATCAGCAGCAACAAAATTAAAAGATGCCTCACATTTGGGGGAGCAACTTCATGTGTGTGCGTGCGTTCTTATATGAATGCTACCGCAAGCGTACGCACATCAGCCAAACAATGTGTGAATATACTCAGTGCGAACGTACACTTACATACTACGTGAGTGATTGTTCGTAGTATAGCCCAGCAAACCATAAACAAATGCTTTCATGCTGATCTACTGCAACTGTCGGCAAATCTGCTCGTCAGATCTTCGCACGCTTGAGGAAGAATTAAAGTAGGAAGTAGCAATGATGTATGAGTATGTCTATTAAATTAATGCCTCCGAGAAGGGATATTACTTAGATTGAAATGATCCTTTTCCAGGACTAAACAGTTAGCCTAACTTAACACCGAGTTCAGCAAAGCGAAGACGAAGAGTTTTAGAACCTTCTTGGAGTGCCTCAATTCTGGAGAGGCATCTACAGATGGCTCGAAAACTCCAAGCTTACGAGCAGGAAAACGAGTCGGAAACTGACACCATATACATATCTACATAGGGTTTGGCCGAGCTTCTCCTCCGATTTGTGGCGTGCGCCTTGATGTTGTCACACAACGGGGATGTACTTATAGTTTTACGCCGACCCCGAACGGTGATTGTATTTTCATGAGAAACTGTTCTTCATGGCAGAATACACTCGGAGGTTTTGCCATTGTCGGCCGAGGGGCGACCGCTGTTAGGTAAATTTGCTTTTTTGTTTTATTATTTGACGTTGGTCTGTTACTGGGCTCGAACCCAGTCCCTGCGGAATGGTTGTGCGCACTTCTACCCACTAAACCACAGTGGCTTCATCGAGTACATATAGAAACCTAATTGCAGTTCCTATCCCAATTTTTGGAATTCACGCGCCCAATAAACTTCTGGTTTGGTTCTCTTTTTCGTATTATCGCTTTCTGGAGCTCTTCCCTGATTGGGTTGGGGTCTATTGCAAGAAATGGCGCAGCTCCTGTGGGAGTTCTTTCCTGGCAAATTCGTCAACTACCTCCTTTGCCTCTATTCCCTTGGGACCTGGTACCCAATGCAGTTGGATATCTTTATGTTGAGCAAGTAAGCTAAGTTGTTCCATGCACAAGAGGACTATCGAGTAATTAACAACTCTCGTTGAAGTAACCTCTACACACAGACTATTGGCGTAGACCTGCGCTTGAAAAAGTTCGGGATTTTCCCATAGCCACAGGTAGCCGAATACTGGAGCCAAAGATACCTGCCTCAATGCTTTCTGTGGTTTTAGAGCAATCTGTGTACTAATGCAGAGTGGTCAGCAGGAGGGATAGGTATTTCCTGATAGAATTATAGGCGTGAGTATTCGATCAACCAGAGATTGATATCTGGCTTATCGCTTGACTTACCCTAAATCCATCTCGCTTGCTTTTTGTAATCAAATATTTTTCTTTCCTTTGCTTGTCTGCAATGATTGCTGGACTGGGTTACTAGCTCCCAAATCGTTCAATTCAAGCGCCAGCTGCAAACCATCTCCGATTGGCGCTGATGCTCTTAACAACAACAATGTTGTAGTTGATGGAAGAGAGATGATTGGAGAGGTTTTGTAAAATAAAAATACATACATATATTCTTCACTTATTTCTCAAGGTATTGCTTTGTTGTGTCTTGTCTTTGTTGTTGTATCTTAATAATAATTAGTTCTTATTTCTCTTTGCGCTATTGTTTAATTTGTGCGAATACAATTTCTGTTGCTTTCGCTCTGATCGCAGGCAAATTGTTTGTTTTTGATGAAGATGCTGTCGAGTGAGGATCGTCGTTTGGAAGAATCGGGAGAGAATGGGGGAAGGAGGGTTCAACGTAAAAAACGTGCTGACAGCAGTTGGGGGTTAAATGGAAAGACAAATGGTACCAATCTGCCAATGAAGTGTAAAATATTTTCAAGAATATTTCAATGGATTTTTCATAATTGTTTATTTGAAGTGCAGACTTTTATTTTTATTGGTATTATTATTTTTTAAATGCTCCAGCAGATTTCTGTCTCAGCATCCTCCCGCTCCAGCCGTCTTATGCACTTTACTTAGACTTTACTAGAATGATGGGTGCGCAATTTTTTTCTTCTCATCATTATATTAAAGGCATTGCAAGCATTACGCTTGCTGACTCAATTGAAAGCAATGAAATGCATGTATGTATGTATGTACCTGGTATCGGTGCAACATGCTCAAGTAATTCATTTTTTCTGCTTTACTTCCATTGCGATGGCATTTTTATACCCGAGCGCACTTGTGCACAAGGGTATATTAATTTTGTTCACATAACGGTTGTTTGTAACAGCCAAAACGAATCGAGATAGATATAGACAAATGTATACATAAATGATCAGGATGAAAAAAGAAATCGATTAAGCCATGTCTNACTCGGTATGGTTATTGTACTTGCCACGTGTAAGCAAAACGTTGAAAATTATTGAAATCGGACTAAAATAACGGCCGATTCTCATATAACGGTAAATTTAAGAAATGCTTGAAACTTCAATATTTCCAAATTGAAGGACGCTAATTTACTCAAAATTGATACACCTCGGCTTACCATCTAACGGAAGGTTTCGGAAGGGTGAAAAAACATATATTTAATACTTGCGCCGGGTATTTAATGTTCGGCTCCGCCCGAACTTAGACTTTCTTACTTGTTTTTTTTGTTGTCTTCCTTTACCAGCAAACACTTCAGGCGCACTTCAACGCAGGAAACATGTGATTCAAGTGGCGCAAGGATAATTTAAAAGGACACGCATTCCGGTATGGTAAGTATGAGCGCATTTACTGGTCTCTACCGCATTCCAAAACGCTGACTGGCTATACAAAGCGAAAATGTGGTAGACATATTTTTGATAGCAAAGCAAAAACAATCAAATGCGCATAGAATGGTGAAGAAGAAAAAAAAAACGATGACAACACATCCGCCAGCGAAGGACATACAACGACGGGGGAAACGGCAAAGGTATTTTTAAAAAGCATGTAAATTTCTGATAGCAAACGCAACACAGACCAGCGTACGTAAATATGTAGTTGCCTCTCAGTTGATAGCACACAAGCAGTCAGGCAGGCGGGCAGGCAGGCGGGTCGGCCCGGATCGGATCGGGTCAGCCAGAAGCGTTACTCTCACCGAAAAATATGAAATGAAATTCGATACATTTCATAAATCTACGCCTTGCTTGTTGTTAAGTGCTTCCAGTAATACGAGTAAGTAGACGCTTCTTTGCAAATAAGATCCTGTCTTTGCCTACACAACAGCTGGAAAAGACAGCAAAGGACATCGCATCGGCACGGTAATGAAGTGGAAAAAAGAGCAATCACTGTGTGAACATGCATAGGTACCTGCTTGCTGACTGGCTGACAAAGTCAATTTTGTTGTTGCCGTTCGTCCTGCATGCAGCAGAAAGTGCCGAAAATTCCTTGGAATGAGCACAAGTGCACCAGCATGCATGCCTGCAATTGGAGTGGCCACTTCGTCATCGAAGTGTTCCGACGTCTGAAGATACGCACTTGAATTACTTATTGGCAGAAGTGTTTTTTCTTTGAAGAAAAATGACTTGCGATCAGATTGCATTAATTGAAAATAGCCGAAATGTATGTATACGGTTTGGGTAGGTAGTTGCTGTCGCGTCACACAAATAGCTGGTATCAGCTGCTAGTAAAAAGGATACTTAAGGATTATTCTTTTGACCCTTGATAATGTTTTTAATGCACAACTTTGTGGTTTCCAATGTTGTTTCTGACTAACGCGCCGACTCGACATTATCGAGTACTTATTTTGATTTGCATTTTGTCTTAGATATGGTGCCGGGAAACGATATTTTCTAAATTCCATCCAGCTTAGCAACAAAAAATATTTCGGAGGTACGAAATTATTCTAACCTGCCTGTGGTTACAATTTCGGGGCTTTTGGAATGTTTCCACCGCATCGTCCTTGATAAAAGCTACGGAAATATGGGTCCAAAATTATATAAAATCGTACCGCATGGGCTTCTAATTAATAGTCACTCTGCTCTGCGACCCAAATCTGCATGATTCGAAAGTAGTTCGTTGAAATTTTGGGTGCTATCTGTGGCCATACTGACTACGTCTGTGCACGCAAGGACTAACGAGGATTTCAACTCAAGCTAAAATACGGACTTGAAAAATGCAGGCTGGGTATTTCTTAAGATTGGGCGATTCCTATTACTGTACTTGCTTAGGTTTATATTTATATTTAAGCCAGCGATGTTAATTTCCGCCAGAAAGATTATCTGGTAGTTTCCCACCGGAGCTGAAAAAAACCTACCTTCGGTATGCCAGTGTACGACCTCAGCTTGGCGATGTCTCTCATAGTGGAATGGAGGTACGACAGGTAAATTTTTTCCATACCAACATAGGTATGTACAAATCGTTTCTTTATCAAGTATTATCGTTTGGGGATTCACAAGACGTCTTAAGCGTTGTAATGCCTTGAAATCATAAAAGAACTTCTTGTAAAATAACAATTAAAATGGCTTTAGGGATTTCAGAGGTCATATTAAGAGCTAATTATATATTTTATATCCGTTTAAAAACGGTTTAGTGCAGTTACAAATCCCTTTAAAATCTTTTAACCGTTTTTTTTTTTATATCGAAACATTTTAGGATGTTAAAACATTACGACGCTTAAGCTGTCCTGCAAGTCCCCTAATTATGTCGAGCCAATTTTCCACCACTGAAACGTCCCCGAGGTAGCTGACTGATAATTGTTTTACTTCTCAATAGTCCCTTCGCAATGCTCTTTCATCGCGGTTCGGAGGTTTCCCTTAAACCAGAGTGTAAAGAGGACCATGAAAATTGGACGATGTTTACAGTCAGGGCGAATAAACTGTATTTATACGGCGTTTCACTGACACCGAATTACCTAAGTAAGTAACGGTGACCTTACCCTGCCATTGGCCGGACTGACTTTTTCCTCTTTTCGCTTGCTATTTTACTGCATCAGACCAGCTCGGCGCGGTTTCTTCTGGAAAGAGCAGCTTCTGCTATCCAGTAAAGAGATTTTGGCACCAGATGACGGAGTCACTACTGTGGGCAACAGGACTTCACCGTTTGGGAAACCATGTCAAAGGGCTTCCAAAATCTGATACATCTATGTTCGGAAAATCACTACCGGCGGGATCTAGCTATACTCGGAAAGAAAGAGCTCTATAAGACGAATGGGATTGCCTATCCAAAAGGAGACCGAAGATAAAATTCGCTTTCAGCAGCGGTGGATGAGAACCCATCGTACCAGGCCACCGAGAAGAAGGATGGAATCGAATGAGACTGAAAGGGTTTCCAAAAAGGGCAAGTTTTATGTTAACCAATTAACGCGGCTACAGCGAAGTGGAGAGAGATAATCTGCAGGTAACCATTGTAGATGCCACTTCTAGCTAAGTAAAGGTTGTGTAAGGCACAGTTGCATCAACTGGTCCTCGACCAGGTCATGGACATGTGCGAATAGCAATTTTCCAAATCCTTCCAGGTGAAGAGCTTCGCAAACATTGGTGATGCTTGCGAGAGCATCAGGCTCAAGCTTATGCCTGTTAGTGAAATCGCCAGAAGTTCGAGAGCTGGGACTTTTTCAACTCACTCCAAATGGAAAAGTCTTTTCGACTACCAGATTCGGTCAGTATTGTCCAAGCGAAGGTCTTTGCCTACATAGAAGCGTGTAAAATGGTTTTAATTTCAGAATGAACCGTGGCAGTTTACTTGCATAGCCAGACGGTAAATAAGACAGTGCATACTTTACCCCTTTAGCAAATAGGCATATGAGCAACATTCAGGGCAACGAAATGACCGATGAGCTATTCAGCAACGTGTCGGCTCTTAATATCTCAGTGTCACTTGAGGTTCTTATGCCTCTTGAGCTATATCTAAGACCATATATTTCAGCACTAGAAAACTGTGGCTACCTAGAGCTGGAAAGAACTACAATTTGCCATAGTTTTGTAAGAGTCTTCGGCCCACCTAATGCGCAAAATGTACTTCAGTTTTCATCAAATTGAACAGGAAGGGTTTGTCTCGACTAAGTGTCAGTTTCACAGGATACTGTTCACTGGGCTCTTGGTCCTGGACACACATGCTGAAAGAATAGTATTAGAGTATAACACCTTTTGTCATATGTCAAAAATCTTCAGATGCAGAAGAAATGGTGAAACTTCTCCTGTGGAACTGCCCACCAGTAGGATTAGATTTCTGGCCAAACATTTATTTAGCGGATAATAAAATTAAGAGATACTAACCCCCTGAAATATCTTAGATTTTTAAACTCCGCGGACTAGATTTAAAAGAAATAGCAATCCGAAGAAAAAGTACTTTGCATACTTTTAGGCAAACTGTTTATAATGCTTAGATATTTTGCTTTTTGTAGACTTTTACGTTAATCGCATACAAATTTTTCTGAGAATACCCTTAATAAAATTTGATCAAGAATAATTTTCTGGAATTATTTAACCCTCTAGCGGCCACTGAATTGCACTTTTTTCAAAGATCTCAAAATGAGTGGTCAAAACGACCTCCTGTAAAGAAAATGGTGCAATGAAATGTTCTACGAAAATGTTCCCCGGAAAATTTTACCTAATACCGCGCGTAAAACAGTAACTGTCGCACTTAGTTTTCTGAATAATAATATCGTTAGCTTTATTTCGAATAACACAGTGCAACAAATTTCAAACATTTTGAGTTGATGCGAATCGGACCAACAGCATTTGATTGAGCTTGTCAAATAATGAAAATTCGCCAAAGGGTTACCATTTCTTTTTTATCTCAATTTGTAACTTCGTGTTTTCATGTGTAATTTAAAAAAAAAATAAAATAAAATAATAAAAACACATTTGCCAAATTTGGTAAGTTAAATTACAAACTTGTTTATTTTGAACCCTAACTTCACGACATTAAATCGGTGTAAAAAGGGAATGGGAACCAACCTAGACCTCTTTTAATGAATACAATTGGTCCCATTCCCATCAGTTTTTGAGTGTTGCACTGTCGACTTCGTTTGATATTTCGTCCTCGTATTTTTGTTAAATCCTTTTGAAATTATCCAAGATCATGCTACATATTTATGTTCCCTAGTATGCTTGGCATACAGCCTCAAACTTTATAATCCGATAGGTTTAAGTTTAAAGAATCTTGGAGCCATCTACTACTTGAATAAAACCTGGGAATTTTTTTTCTTTTCACCAACTTTTCTAATTTATCAATGTGCCCGCCAGGAAGGAATCCTGTTTGAAACAGAATGTTCCATTTTCAAACATTTGCAAAGCATTAGAATCTTATGGCCTATAAAGTTTTAAAAAACTGTTGTAATATTCTAATAAAAAGTTCCAAGCTTGTTGACTGACACCGGTAAGCCTAGTCTCTACATATTCTCATAAGCTTTCCTTCGTAAAATCCTTTTCTGGCGAAGTTTAGAGGAGTACGTTTGGCTACCTGTTCTATGGTTATGTGTAAACCTTCCAAATCCATTGTTCCTGTGCACAGGCTGTGATATAAACACATACAAGCTACTGAAGCTTTATTGATGGCATGGCTTTAAAGTGACTATATTAGATCCCGAGACTCTAACTACCGCCATATAGGTTGCGCCATCTTGGCATAGTTACATATATCAATCTTCGTATCTTCAAACTGCATCCGTTAGAATAAAATGGTACAAATTTTTTATTTGTTAACCTTTTCCAATTAAGAACAATTCGAGAAGAAAAATAGTTCAGTTATTTAAATAGTAAATTTTCCCCTCCTGAACTATATCATTCATATACACTATGCTTTATGATTTGGCGCATTTTTTGTCACGCATTGTTGTCTATTAAATGTCGCGCGTTATTGTTGCGAAACGTAAAAAGTTAACGACAATTTACGAAAACAATAATCGAAAAGTAAACCTCTTTATTTATTTGCAAGAACTGGTTTCGATGCGGTGCTTACCGCACCAACTCCAACAACAACAACAACAACAACAACGAGACCAATAGCAATGCCACAACAGATAGTGCAACCAACATTGGCAACAACGCATAAACGTGCCGAGCAAAACAAACCACTCAAGTCAGCCGACCGACCGACTTCTCATAGCCAGCTTTAACGAAATTGTAAATGCAAGGGAAGGCATAGAGAAATAACGACACAGCAGTTGCTATTGAGCCAATAACTCGGTGCAAAGGTGGCGTTGCTGCTGCAGGTGAGGGGGCGGCCGTGTTGCAAGTGCTCATATATGACATTACACGCACAACAACATGCTACAGGTGGCTCGTTGCAATGTGCAACTTACAGAAGTTGGTTGCAATAAAGCCAAGTTAATATAGCTAAGTGTAGGTATGTGTACGTACAAATGTCCAACTAAATATATGACTGGGCCAAAAAGACTAATTAAAGTGTAGGTATGAGGCAGGTGAGCAAATGTATTTACTATGCACGTACGTACATACATACGTCTGCGTCTGTCTGCCAGCCAGTGTGTTTTGGCAAAGTGATCGTATTGCATGCTGCAGCGGTGGCGTGGCAGGTGAACCGTGAGATGCAAGCAGAGTGACAACAAAAAAAAATGCATTTACGTAGTACAAACACATGTAGGCATGTAAGTATGTATGTATGTATGCGTATGTATGCAACAACAATGGAGGTTTAACAACTTTGCAGGGCAGCAGCTGCTGTTATTGTTTCTTGTTGTTGTTGCTGTTGCTTCGCTTGGTTCTGCAAAAATTATGAAGAGTGCAAACGATCGTCTAGCAGCTGAACTGATTCTGCAACCGCTGTGGCAGAAACTGGCAGCTCTCTCGACCTTAATGAGCAAAATAAATAGCGTACTTTGTAAAGTGGAACTGCGTACATTAGACTAGTTCAAGAAAAATCTACTACCTACCTTTTTTCCAAAAAAAAACCGGTGAAATTTTTTCGACTGTTTAAATTTTAAAATTTCATAAATCGTTTTCGGAATTAACAATAAATATTTGTGAAGAAAATTGAAGGCTATAAACAAAGTCTCTTATAATTTCTCCATAAATTCACTTTTCCAAAAGAGCTGTGTTTTTGACAGGCGTCTTGATCTACTGTCCCTAAAATATTTCGCAGGGGATTTTGAAAAAAAAAATAGACGATTTTCTTGAACCACTCTAATGTGTATGCATATGTGTTCATTTTATGTATGCTGGTGACGGCTTTGCGCCTTAGCTTTTGCTGATTTTGCGGCTACAAGTAGGTGGCTTTCTCTGTTTTTTTACTCTGCTCTTCTCAGCTGGCAGATCCCAGCATAAGGTAGGCCAACAGACATTGTAAGTAAGTGAAATCTGTGACGCCACTACATACAAATATACACATCTAGAATTACTATTTGCTTGTCTGCACAACGGTTGGTGAATGTTATCCCAGTTACACCCAGTTGATGTGCTTTTTGCCAACTTCTTACTTTTATTTTAATTTCTTTTTATTTACTTTTGCTGACTCATTTACTCGGTTAAGTAAGTATGGACGCTCTGAACTCTTAACGAGGCTAATAAAACAGCAGCAAGCAACAACAAATCATATTTATATCAAATAGAAAAGTAAACAGTGTTATCGCGCTTTTTATGAGAAGGCGCTTGATAAGCGCCAGGTAAGCGGTAAGAACCAGGTGAAGTTTACTTAAGTGCTTACATACTATAGTACATACATACGTACATTGATGCCAAGTACTTTCATTCTTTACATAAGTACTGACTACTTACTAGGTAAGTAGTTGTGTTAGAGGCAGGGGCAAAATATCGGGCTTAGACTGAAAAGTAAAAAATCCGGGCCATAAGTTGTAGTCAAGTTCCACGAGATTTTACTACAGTTCATCAGTGGGATGAGGTTTATACTTTTCGGTCAAAAATCTATTTTAGATGCAATGTTAAATACTAGCTGTACCCAGCGTGCGTTGCGTCTGTTTGCAATATTCTAATCAGTTTTTCACAAGCATAAATAATAGAGAAAAAAATGTTTTATTTAGTAGCGAACATACATTGAGTATTCCCCAGATAAGTGCATTTGCTTAAAATATGACGCAATTAAACCTGAAACTCAATAAAACAGAGAGAGATTTGAAAAATACTGTTTTCCCACTCGCATTATGGAGAACCATCGAAAAACTGGTTAAAAAATTGCATACATATTTAGGTACGGTGACCATATTTATGAGAGCCGAATACAGGACAAAAAATAATTTTGCAAATTTTTTCCGCAACAGCTTACAGATCTTAAAGCCTTCTTCAATGATCCTATATGTATAAGCCCTGAAATAGTATCTTGTAGTAACATACAAATTTGTAGGATAGTTTACCGAGATTTTTAACCCGTAAGTCGCTAAGGCTTTCCATTTTTGGCAATTTTTTATTTATTTTTTTTTTTTGTTGACAGTATTGCGCATTTTTTTCATACAAATTAAGGATGTTCGACCATTTTCTTGAAAGAGAAGCAAATGAGCAACACTTTCCACTCGCACTTTATTATACTCAATTTCAATTAGTTACAAAACTGCAAACCAAATTTTCTCTAAAGATTCTAATTAAAAAGTTTAAAATTTTGGTGAAACATTGTAGAATTAATTTTTATAGTTTTTTTGCACAAAGTTGGAAATTTGGTATTATATGGTTGTTGTTGGGAAAAGAGCTTTACTTTCATAAAATAAATAATAAACATTAAATAAACTAAGGAAAAATAGCCAAAACTTACTAAAATGTCGAGTCCTAATTTCTATTTTGGTCACTGTATGTATTCCTCCATTCGAGTCACAGGCATTCAGATTAGAAAATCCAGTTTCTGTTTATGGAGAAAATGGCGATCATATACCAACATCACTTAAAACTCCTTCATAGGCATGCCATTTTAATGAGTTGTTAAGGCGTCGAAATACCGAATACAGGACAAATACAGGACATTAAAAGAAATACAGAACATTTGGCGTATAATACAGGACGTATGGTCACCGTATAGATACAAAGGTATTTTGAAACGCAGCAACGGGCGCCGGGTACAGCTAGTTTCGTATGTGTTGGACAATTTTATCTAGGCCCCTATCTTGACCTCTATCTCGCAAACTATAGAGAGCAACAAAGAAACAGAAAACACTCGTAAAATTCGAAAACCTTTAATTTGATACCTCTTTTGTAGTATCTATTCGAAAATCTTTGAACTTATTAGAAAGATTTGAACTATTGGTCCACGTATTGAACTATTTCTCGGGAACTACGGGAAGCAACCGAAATTCAGAAAACGCGGGTAAAATATTTTTCGGGGCCTTTAGTTTGATACCTGTTGTATGTTGTACATACTCGAAATATTTTGTAAATATTACAAAAATTTTGACGAATGTTTCACATTTTGACCTATATCTCGGAAACTGTATAAAGCATGGAAATAAGCAGAAATTACGGCGTAAATATTTTTGAAGACTGTTTATTTGATGCCCATTTTTATTCATTGGAAAGTTAGGATCTTGGTCCATATTTTGACCAATACGAACTGCTTGAAATTTCTTAAATTACCTTCTTGTTGTGGGTCTGTGCTATGAATGCAATGTTTTCGTGAAACTTCAAGTTTCCACGACTTTTCACGTGGGCTGGGCGTGGATGCTGATCCTTTCGACATTTGCTCAACCATGAGTTAAGGTCCTGTGCAGACTGCCGTGAATTTGTTTGGCTGTAGGTATTACAGATCTTTCTTGCAAACCTTTACGATCCTGTACAGCTCCAGCTCTGCTTACATTTCGAGTGGTAAATTTCTGTATTCTGGTTCCATATTACTCAATGTTCTACACACACAAAGACATTCTCTAATCGATCTGAGAAATTTTTCACCTCCGTTTTCGCGGGTGTATGGAATTTCATGTACCTTACCACCTCCTTAATTGCTGACTTATCCACCTAAAAGATGCTCGCAAGCTCGGGTAGGAGAAAGTATAGCTCCAAATTGAGTTTTTCAATGGAAAATGTCTGCAATTACCCCGCAATTAATTTTTGTTCTATGTATAAAGGTTACCTTGTCCTTTTAGCACCGCGTCACTCCTCGAATCCAGTCATTGCGACTAGGGAATTCTATGCGAAGCAAATAGGGCTTTATCTCCGTTTCTACTAACCTCCGAATTATTATCATAGGTTTGGGATGGAAATGGATCTAAGCAGGTATACCAGAGGCACAACTTTCAACAAGAGAAAATTCTCCTTCGATGTTTTCTGACGAGAAGTACATACATATATCGGAATTACGCTTGACGGAATATTAACGTGGGACCCAATACTGCGAAGCCGGTTGTTGATAGGTATTTAATGGGATTTGCAAAAAAAAAATCGATTATAAAATCATGAATACCCTACCCCCTGGCAGTCAGAGAAGTTGGTAAAAATAGGTTAGGATTAGGTGAGAAGATAGATCTACTAGCAGCTTACAGTAGAGGTTGGGCTCGAGGTGAAAGCCATTAAGCCAAAATATCGTCTGGCAAATCGGAAAGAGCCTACGCGTACATAACTGTTGGCGGTTTAACCTTTGAAGCTGTGAATGTTTCGTATAATTTCATAGAATTCAGAGAGAATCACAGAGTGGTACTTTGGACTCGAAAGGAAATTGAAAATCAGAAACCTTTTAGGGCTTACAAAAATCACGTTTTACAAATATTTTGACATACTCGTCGTTTTCGGCGCTGTAAAATGGACGATGTCGAACAAAGATGAAGAGCCATTCGGAAAAGGTATTCTACGAAAGATCCATAGTACTCTTTACCTACGCGATGAGTTCCAAAGAATACTAATTGGTAAACTGTAATACCGATAACGCTACCGATGATGTCCAATCTCATACGTACGGATAATGCTGCTCCGATGATAATGATAATAGCCTTGAACTTAAAACCTGTAGGTGAACAAGGAAAGTAAAGTAGCAAATGAGAGAACCAATAAAAGAAAGTCCAAGCCACAGTTGATGTGAATAAACCGACAAACGTTTGTACATAGACATTCCCGGAAAATATGTCGTCATAAATAAGACTAGGCTTGAGTTTAACTATGGGTAGTATATAATGCGGTGAAGCTTTAAGTTCATTCCTGCTGAGACTGCCATCTGCATTCACATATGAGATCCCACCTAGCTAAGTAGCATTATTTAACATAGGATCGGAAACTTAATAGAACCCGAGAAAAAGTGAATTTCAGATGAAATCCGGGCGTTTCCACCGCAGTTGGGGCAACATATCTGAAACGGCCTGATTTATGTGTGGTCAAGGGTTGTCTTTTCAGCCAAAACTTTTTGGAACAATTTTATTCTATTTCAATAACAGCATTGATATATATATATTGAGTCTTTGCGTCTATCTCCATAAGCTTATACTGTTCTCACGAACGAAAAATGACACTGAAGATAGCACAACGGAAAAAACCGGTTTGTCTCCAAACCAAATTTGACAAGGGATGACGGAAAATCGTTCCACAATACATCATACTCCTACCCTGTCGGAAACACAAACAACCAAAAAGAACTTGTACTGTTTATTGATTAGGTTCTATAACTAAATACATACATTCATACATAAATATCTGTATGCTTTCCAAACTCGTTTGGAAACTGGCTTAACTAGAGAACAGAATATTAATTCCAAGTGGCGATCTATGAATGAACAAATAACAAGTTTCCAGCAGGAATCCAAAGACATTATGAATTGCTTTACACATTCCTTCGTATATTTGTATCTATGTATGTACCAGAAAATTCCTTCATTCCTAATGCGTACGAATGCCAATGCAGCTGAAAAACTCGACAGTTTTGAATGAGTGCACACCTTCAAAGCCAAAAGCAAAAATCAACAAGCCGGCGAATGTCCACAAAATAAAATACAAACAACAAATACGAGTAAAAAAGGTAAACGTGGAAACATAGACAGCGACCTCTGGTTATCCTGCACAATGGAAAAAAGCAAATATACAAGAGAAACTTCACTAACCATGTACCTGTACGAGGCACTGTACCCACAAAATCCCGAGTTTGTACAACGAACAGGTAAATCATACCTGCGGAAAGAATAAGCGGACGTTTGTAAATACACAAATACAACTATGTACATACATAAATACCGACTTTTAAAAGTGGTGGTGGTGCATTATTTGTGTGGATGTGATGTTGCTGCCCTGTGGGAAAATCTCTAGTTCTGAACTGGTGCGCTTCTAGAACATTTAGACCCAGTAGTGGTTCGCAATAAATCTCCTTTTCATGTAACTGGCGAGTTTAACATGACCATGTCCTAGGAAGTGTCAATTGCCTCCCGCTGCATCCCTTGTTCTATAGTTCCGAACTGGTTCTAGTTTCGACAGATAAGATCTCGTTCCTTCTGCATCCCTCTTTCTATAATTCCGAACCAGTTCTAAATTCGTCACCTTAGATATAGACTTCTAATGAAAAAGGTGATATAAAATTTGTTTTTTTTTTTAAGTATCACATTTCACTAATTTTGAACTGGCGGTGATCTAGTTACTATCGGACTGGTTAAATTTTGGCAATAAATATCTAGTACGGAACAAGAAATTTGATTCACTAGTCCGCGGCTTCCCTGCAGGGTAATGGTGGTTTGCATTATTTTCGGTTTTTGGGTTTATGAATGTACATATGTACATACGTATGTATGTATGTCGTTGTGATCCTCCCTCTACTGCTGTCACAGGTGAGGCACACCATGTGAATGAAACGCGAGAAACAAAGCAAAGTAAGCCGAGCAGATTGTTTGTTAGTGGAACAGATGCAGTTCACATTTTTAGTGATCGCTGCTTTTTTTCTTCAAACGCACTCCATTTTTTTAAACTAGAGATTGCTCACACCATGATTTCGTTTCTTCTTAGATGTTGTTCTCTTTGCTCACAGCTTGAGTTTTGATGCGTTGAATTTGTTGTTGAACTGCTGATTCTAATGATGAATTTTGCTTTGTATTTTACTAGAATACAAAATCACAAAACACCGGCTGTCGATCATCTTCTATGGCTATCGAAGCATAGAAGAAACGATCGATCAGTTTATAGGAAAAGAGCGAGTTTCTTTACATTCTTTCCCCGCAGGTATTTGCGCTTCAAAAAGGTGAGACGTACATTTAATAATTTGGTTGTTTGGGTTTCCAGCAATCCTTGATGATGCTGAGAGATACGGAAGCGATTAGGGAAATCATGTAATCGCAATGGAAACAGAGCTGCGCAACAGTGTGGGTAGTGAAGAGATCATCCAGCAGCAGTGATGCAATTCGATTTAGAGTTGCATGATTGCTTTTACGGATGCGGTTGCATTTCGAGAATAACTATGAAGAAAGTTGCATAACTATCAGCTAATGAGTTTTACAATTACTAGTAAATGTGTATTTTTTAATGAGAATTCTGAGATAATAATCTTTAATTGAAGTGCGTGCGTGTGTGAAATTTTACTGGTAAGGATGCTGTTTTTGGGGAGTAGAGAAAATTGTGGGAATGCAAGTTGCATAATTTTTGGTAAAATTTTAAGGTATTCTTTAGCTTCCTCTTCACTTTATTTTACTCATATGAGATTCAACGAATTTGGGATTAATTTTAATGATCCCTATACATATTCAAGTTTTTTTTTTTTAAAATAGTTTTTAGGATAAAACAGCTTTCTTTCGACCGAACATGACAAACTGTTCGATATTAGAGCATTTATCTATGTTTGTTCTATAATTTAAAGCTATTTCATGTAGTTTGGCTTTGTAGAATGTCGACGGAAGACGGCGACTAGCAACGAATGCGCCCTGACGACTACAAAACTAGCGACAATCCATTTTACTATCCGAACGAAGGAGATCAAGCTGAACTTAGGCATAATCTCCTTCACCGCGCACACAACTACAAACGTCCACAAATTATATAGCCGAGATCGCACAACAAAGTAGACTATTAGTCGGTTGGTTCTAAACTATGATGCGCCTGGGTGGTTTGCTGGAGACTAATAGAAAGAAGTAGATGAATCTTCATAACAGCCAGAAGCCCACACTTAAGACTGCACTGTATGCCTTCTGATGACGCTTGAGCATCACTTATAAAGCAAGGCCCAAATGCTGTCAGTTAAAAAGCTGAGCATATAGTTCATATTGAATTCATCCACAGATATCACCCCTACAGAACTCAAAGACTAGTTTCATCCATTCGTATGTCATGCGCTGAACCAGACCGAATGGTGGTGTATCACTCTTGCCCAATTTCTGAGAAATCGAGTGACTAATGTTTAAGAGATCAGGGAGATAGCATCAACTATGATGAAAATTGTGTACATTGCCTGTTGCCTCACTCTTTCCACAAGAAATAATGGAACGGGCATATATTTCTGTTGCAAACATGGGTTGCCTTGTGCTCTTTTTTCACAAAAAAAACTTTAGAAACCCGTAAGAGAAATCGTAGCAATTTTCTTAAGAACTGCGTACTTAATGCCTTAAGTAAATTTGACACAAGAAAATTTCTTAGCCAATTCTTATACGTCATTTTATATGGAGTTTTTACTTTTCTTTAGAGCTGCATACTAGCCTGTAGCTGAACTAGACAGAAAAAACTTATATAAACCATTCTTAACTGCGGTTTCATAGACTGAATTCGAATCTTTCCTATCGCTTAAGTACCACACCGAAAGAGGAAGCACTGAAGAACATCTTCCTTGCGGCTGGCCAGCGTTCTGCAGGGACAAAAGGAGGCTTCTGAGCAAGCCTTACTTTACAGGTCTTACAGAACTAAGACACATAAGGATCAGTACCGGCTGTGAAGATAATGACAGCTGCAGAGGTTATGCTAGTGATCAATCATAAAGAAAAAAGTGTAAGTACCACGAAAGATTACTAACGTCACATTTCTAGAAAAAAAAGTAGGGGAAATTTCGGGCAAAATAAGTGCCCTCTCACAAGAGTCCTGCTTAGATGGCTGTCTTACACAAATGTTGCTTGGAAACATTAACATAGCTGATCTTTAGACCAGGTTTATTCACAAATTGAAAATAGAGCTTCGAGGAAAGCATTCGCTCTAAGAAAAGCCCTGTTCAAAATTTTAATAAAGGCCATCATAGCTCACTGAGCGCTCTCTGAGTACATATTTGTTTCACACGTATACAAAAGCAATGCTTTGAGTTCACACAGTCTCGCACAGTGAATCGTTTGAATGCGATAGTATACCGACCACTGTCGTAAACGATGAGAATAAGCAATTCGCATGAGAATAGTAATTCTCACTCGTCCTTAATTTAATCGTGGAATAATTACTAATTAGACGGTGAGCATGAGAGTGAATTATTATTCCCATGGGAATTTTACTCATCGTTTACGAAAAGTTGTGCCTTTTTTCATCGAATGTTTTTTTTTTTAACTTGTGATTTTAATGTTGACGTAACTTTCAAATTTGATTAACTTTTTTCGGCAGTTATCTATAGAAATTTGCAAAAACATCGATTTAGATAAATACTGAGTTAAGGTTTTTCCATATTGAGGTACTATTTGCATATGTATTTAGGTTCTGGCACATATTGTGCTATTATTCACATACCTAATGATCTAATCACTTACCTTTCATATCGCCATGATCCACATAGCCAGCAGTGATGGACGCCTCGTTGCTTTGCACAGCAATTAACAGAAATAATCCCAGTGTTAACCACATCATCACATGCGAGTGATGATGATGATGTTGTTGGTGTAGACTGTTTAACGCCATTTCGAGCGTTGAATGTGTAAATAAAAATTAATTTCCTTTTAATTTTCGATGCAAGAAAATGATATGCGAAAGTGTAGAATGTCACACTTGTCGCTCTGTGCTTATTTTATTCGATTACGCACTTCTTTTTCCACACAAAACACAATAAATGAGTTTTTTTAGGAGCACAACTTTCTGCTTACGGCTTAAAATTTGCAAAAAAGCGATACAACTTCTAATTTTTATGCACAAAATTTTTTTTTTGAATTTAAATTGTAAATAGTTGAGCTTCAATTCGTTATTGTAAATAGTTGTTTTACTGTTTTTATTAAATATATATGCATGTACATATATATAATTGTATTTGCTGCATTTATCGATAGCCAGCTCAGTGCCTAGTTCGATTACTTGCCTTGCGTGGCTCGATCAAGCGTAACACGGCGACAGCGACAGCGATGACGACCGCGAATACCGCCTGGCCTAATAACAGTGTTTGTTGTTAATTCAAAATTTTTTTTAGTTTTTTTTTACTTTTTGCTTGCGCTATGCAATACAGCAGAACGTGTGATTTGCATTGGGCAACTATATAACTACATATATACTTGCTTAGGCGCGGGTGACCGAGACGCGTACGCGATTTTTGTTATTTGACGACGCGAATGAAAATAAAACCAACAACGGCGGCGACAGAGGCGACAACGACAGCGACGTTAATGTGGCGGCGATAAAGCCAAGATCAGCATATTGCCACATGTTGCAACACACGTGCATACATACATACATGCATATGTATGTGATTGCATAAAAGTGTGTGTGTGTGTGTGTAAGTGTAATGCAAACAGCTTTAATTGTGTGTAAGTGTGCTGAAATTGCAAGTTCGACACTTTTTTGTTTAAATTCGTGTATGTATTTATTTATATAAAAGTTTTATTTTACACTTTTTGTTTAGGTTCACACTTCAAACTGATTCTGTTTTCTTGCATTTATTTATTTTTTTTTTACAATTTTACGGCTTCAATGGTCCCTAAATTGTATATTAGAAGTCGGAAATGCCGACACTTGAGCGTGCGCTCTGGTCTACAAGCTATTGGTAGCTACTGTACTGCACTACACTGTATCTGTAGCGCAGGCTCTCCTTGCTTATTGCTTGCTGCCAAGGTGTGACACGATCCCAATTAGCATATGTACATATATCGTGCGATCGATCGATAGTTTATCGTACAGTCTTGTTGTTGTAATCTTTGTTTTGTATATTGTTGCTGTTGAATTGTGAATGAATCTGTCTGTGGACCCGTTGTTGTGTCTTTTCTTAGCTAATGGAGCAAATCAGTTCGGCGTATAAAACCAGTTACTGTCTGGGTCGCAGAAGAAGAAATTAATGCATTTCCATAGGGAAAAAATATATGCTTCCAATGCTAAAAATAAATTAAGTTCGCCAAGTTCACTTCATTTTATGAATTTTCAGCAATCGTTCAGCAGCAGTTCCTTACTACCCGAAAACCTGTTGGCCGTTCAAAGGAACTCAAATTTCCGTTTCCGTCCGGCGGTATGATGACTTTTAGCTAACATACAAACAAATGTACATACATATGTATTCACTTATGTCGTTATGTACTTTATAAGTGCGCTTAAGTTTACCCGTTCACTGGCGCGCAGAGTTCGGTATTGAGGGTGCGCTTTTGCTTCGTTACACTTGTTGAGCACACTTAATTTTTTTAATTCATTACACTTTTATTATTATTTTTTCCCGGTATAAAATATAAAACAATGCCTTTTGTTTGTTGCTATTGGCGACAACTAGAAAGAACGTTGAGCGTTATGGCCTCACTCTCCTATAGGTATACACTTTACTCTACTTATTACGGCAACACAACTTTTTATCTGTTTATCAGCACATGTATGTTTTTCTTTGAGTTGATAATTAATTTTTATAACACCAAGTATGACTGCAAATTTATTATTAAATGCTGAGTATTACTTTTCGATTATACGATTTATTTACTTGCATACATATGTATGTATCTACATTTCCAATTACACCTTTTAGTAATCAGCGAAGGCAGTATTGTATTTATTTTTAACTTTTTTCTGATTATTATTTTTTTTTTGCTTGCAAATATTCAGTGATTTTCGAAACGCAACACAAGAAAGACACACACCTGTTCCGCCTGCAGTGACAAAATATGCCGCTGGCAGCAAATAGTACGGCTAATAAGGGCCCTCTCGCTAGTTAGTGGCTCTTACAAACTGCAGTCAGCCCGATCAGTTTCCCTTAACTGCCTTTGATTTCCGTTTTTATTTTCATCACTTTCAACTAATACGGATGCACACTTTTGTTTATTTTCCCGTTTTTTTTTTGTTTGTTTCTTCTTCCGATTTCGTTTTAACAAATTCGTATTGCACTTTGCAATTATGTATTGTAGATATCACTTAGCCACGAAATTTGGCTAAAAGGAGTCGCACAAAACCCAATTAAATTGGTTAATTAACGCGTAACAACGACAACGACGGCGCACGCAATCAGCGCAACCAACTAACGTCCAAGAGTAGCAAACAACAAATGAGAGGCCAATGCGCATCGCCTACAAAAAAGAGCGGCTCTGCTGCGCAAAGGTGAAAAATGAAACACACTGAAGTGTGCAGTGTTGCTTTTAGTTGGCATGGAACGCAGTGGCAGTGGAACTTAAAAGAGGAAAAGGGGAAATAATATGTACATACATATATACATGGGTAAAGCCTAGTAAAGATCGAATAAAAGCATAGACAGACGGCAACGTTGAGCCGAATTAACGGCGCCGTTGATTCGATCAAACTTGTACCCTGACAGACGGCAGTATTGCGGATTAGGAGTTGGCTTGAATCCTATGGCTAGCAAATTTTTTTTTACATTTTTATTTTGGTCTTTTAATTAGTACTTTTATTGTTTTTTATGTTTATGTGTTATAGTTTTTGTGGCCCTTTTAATTAAAACTTAAGTCTAACAAATTAGATTAACGTGAAATAATTATGTGAAATAACAAAAACAAAAATAACATCAGTTCAAATTAAATAATATTTATAATTATAAAATAAATGAAAATTAAAAAAACTGATTTTAAGAATTGCTGCTACTGAGTTGTAGTACAAACCCGCTTGCATTGTTTGATCACTTCTTTGCCTCGTTTATTTTTGGCGGTTTGGACCAGAGCACTATGGTCCCAAATCACTTTTTTTTTTGCAGAAAACCAAAAAATAAGAAGTTGCAAAAAGCATGTATATTTTCTTAATGGAAATATCCTAGGCAATTAATAGAATAGTATGAAAAAGCGAATACTGGGTTTCTACTTGCCTAGTGGAAAAAATTGTAATGACTAACAGGTCTATTCTGCGCTGGTAATAAAAATTTTGTAACCGGTAAATAAGGTTCCTGTCAATTTTTGAACCCTTTTCGGATTCTGTGTACTTTTGTAACCGGTAAATTTTTTAACCATCTCATAAGCTGGAAACAAAATTTTTCTCCGTGAAATATGCAATGCTAAACTTTCCACAATTCTTCATAGCTGAATTGCTGAATATTTTAACTGCATCACCAACGTACCTACAATCGCGGTGATAAGAACTGGTGACATTTTTTGGTAATAAAATTTTCCGGTTACAAAATCTTCGGTAACGTGCAGAAAAGACCTGATATGATTCAGAAATTTACTCTTTCTTTTGCGGTTTAGTTCTTAACAGAGCATTTATCCTTCAATTGTTGCTCCTTGTAGGTCTTCAACCCGACTTCTTTTTAGTTCTACGCCTTAACGATTCTGAGAAGTCCTCTTTACTTGTCAATTTCCTTGCAGAAAAGCAGGGTGGTCAAAAATTGCTCTGCCCGTACGCAATCTAATGACCCCGTCCTGTTCAACAACGTGAGAAAACTGTTAGTGATGCAGAATTCCTCTATAGATCCGTGTTAGTTATGCGCTCTATTTATTGCGTAAAACTTTTGCGCTTATATCGTGTATAGCTTCCGCGTGAGAAGAGAATATTCATCACTATTTGGAGCAGCTTGAGAGTAAATTGAAGCTTTAAGAGTCGGTTGCTCAAAGCCGGGTTGACACTAACCTCCGGTTAACATCGTTATCGACGTCTTCGACTCCATGCCGATGATTACTGTCAACCAGGCTTTGAGAAACCAGCCCTTGGTATAACTCCTGAAAAATCTCGGTTCATTGGGTCTTCACAGTCTTTTAGAAAACTTGCGATCTTGTTCCCAAAGCCTGAGAAATTGCGCTTATGGTAGGCGAGTTGGGTCGAACAAAAAAGGCACCACTGCCACCAAAAGCCATTAATAGGTTTGTAGAACCCTGAGATGTATTCAAAAAACCATCACTACGTGATTCGGCTGGCGTGGAAACGCCATCATCGTTTTCTAATATGAGAAATTCAGTTTGTTGAGGTGCCACGCCCCCTTCTTTTATAACTCCCATTCTATATACAATGTTGTAGCGCTCTACGATGAATACTTCCAGAAATATGTTGTGTGAAAACTTCAGTTTGTAGGCGAGGTGCCACGCCGCTTTGATATATCGAAATTATTTTTGTTCTATTATCATCCTTAGATCTTAGAATCGATACCCAAAATTTCAAAAATAACGGAACAGCTGTTCTCGAGTTTTTCGAACTGAAAAAACGGATTTCAAAATATGTATATATTGGTATAGATAACAAATTAAATAAATTGTTTTATTAAATGCATCCTATGGAAAAATGTTTATGAATGCTCTTTTAAAAAAGTGCAGGCTTTTGAGATTAATTTCAAGTATGTATTTTCCAAAAAAGTGGCAGCATTCAAACGTAAAATCTTTTTCTCTAATTTTTCAACATGAATAAACAAAAAACTAGAGCTTTTTTAAAAAATCGCTACAGATGGATCGATGCGAAGTTTAATTATCTTTTATTTAAAAAAAAAAAGAAACTTGAAATCGGTTAATATTTGGGCTCTGAAAATTGATTTGTCCACAGCAACCTTTTTTGCCCCACTGTACGACGTACCTCAATTCGGGTACGCTGATTTAGTGATAGTAATTTTTCTTGGTTAGGTAATTTTTAGATCATTAATAGGCATGTTTTATTCAACCATCACAAGCAAATAGCTAAATGTTGGTCAAATAAAACGAAATTAGCTTATTTCCTATGTTAGCCTAATTTTGACAGTTGTTTGACTGCAAATAGTGTCAAAGTAAGTTTTTGCCTCTTTCTGATTGGCTGAAGGAGAAAATTTCTGATGCGAATGGTAATGCCTCTTGTTCAATAAACAAGCCAAGATAGGTTTTCATAAGCCAATATAATTATGTTGGGTAAGTCCTCCACACAAAATAAGCTAATAGCTTAAATTTCTGGACAAATAAAACACGGCTAATATCAAATTCAAGTTTTAGGCGGGACCCATTTTTGAGCGAAAGTTTATGATTTTCGATTGCTCTGAAAATTCGTATTGAAGGATTTTTGGTGCGATGAATCCGAATTTTTTGCGATCCGACTAATATCTAGTACATCTTTCATTTAAAAAAAAAAAACACAAATGACCGAAAACGGCCAAAAATGTAAATTTTTATACCCGAGCGCACTTGTGCACAAGGGTATATTAATTTTGTTCACATAACGGTTGTTTGTAACAGCCAAAACGAATCGAGATAGATATAGACAAATGTATACATAAATGATCAGAATGAAAAGAGAAATCGATTAAGCGGTGACTGTCTGTCCGTCCGTCCGTCCGTCTGTCCGTCCGTCTGTGCACACGATAACTCGAGTAAAAATTAAGATATCTTAACGAAACTTGGTACGTGTACTTCTTTCGGGCGTAGGACGGATGGTATTGAAAATGGGCAAAATCGGACAATAACCACGCCTACCTCCCATATAACGGTAATTTTCAGAAATACGAAAACTGCCTGAAACTGAACTGAACTGAAGATAATTCACTCAAAATTGATATTTACAATAACTTTCAGACCAAAAATAAGAATATTGTAAATTTTTGGAAAATGGGCGTAGCCACGCCCACTTATGGTTACATGTGTATATCTTGGTAACCGCTGCACCAATTTCTTCCAAACTTGGCACAGTTGTTGG
>NW_016157196.1:307685-416945 GCF_001687245.7 Rhagoletis zephyria
ACAGTGTTTTTAAAATCGGACGATAACCACGCCCACATCCCATATAACGGTAATTTAGAGAAATACAAAATCTTCGATAAATCAGTAAATATTGAAGCTAATTTATTCAAAATTGATGCTTGCAACAATTCTTTACCAAGAAATACGTTTATGGTAAAATTTTGGAAAATGGGCGTGGCACCGCCCACTTATGATCACATATATGTATATCGGTAACCGTTCTACCAATTTGTACCAAACTCGGTGTGGTTATTGTGCTTGCCACATATAAGCAAAGCGTTGAAAATTATTGAAATCGGACTAAAATTACGGCCGCTTTTCATATAACGGTAAATTTCAGAAATGCTTGAAACTTCAATATTTCGAAATTGAAGGACGCTAATTTACTCAAAATTGATACACCCCGGCTTACCATCTAGCGGAAGGTTTCGGAAAGGTGAAGAAACATATATTTAATACTTGCGCCGGGTATTTAATGTTCGGCTCCACCCGAACTCAGACTTTCTTACTTGTTAGATATCTCCTTTAGTTTCCGAGATATTAACTACAATTTTTTCGATAGTTTATTAAAAATTTAGCTAGTGATTCAGTCATATTAAATTAATCAATATCTTAAAAACGGCGTTCTCCGTTTTCGGATATCTATTTCAGTTTCCGAGATATTGAGTAAAAAGTATTGTTAATTTGGTAGAAGTTTTGATCACATTTTGTCGTATTTCATACAAAGTGGCTGCCAAATTGTGGACAAATGTCGCTTACGACAAAATTTGACTAAAGAAAATCCATAAACTCAAAACTGATTAACAATAAACAGCAAAAATTAAATTATTTAAGAATTTTGTGAACTAGTATTATTTTCAGATATTTTGGAGAAAATCTATCTTCGCGTTTTAGAGAAATTGCATTCCAAACTTCAATCGCGATTTCCCACAACCTGCTGAAATTAATATAGACAATCTTTTACCCAGGCGACGATATCCACAGCGGTACATTTCCAAATAGTACCAAAATGGTCTATGTGTTGTCAATGTACTTTTTGTTTTCAAATTGTGCCAAAAAGGCACAATTGTTGCAACTTTATCATCACTGGTGTTGAGTGAAAAAGAAAAGGTACCAATTTAATAAGTATTCTAGCACCCTGTACTTATGGTTTGTGAATCGGCTTATAGTCGTCGTGAGCTCCCTCTAGTGCAAAGTATATGACTTACTTTGCGAACATATAGCAGAGGACGTACAGATATAATCTACGTACATATAACAACTTGACGCAGAGGAATATTGACCCGATGTGGTTGAAGTTGTTAGCGCGCCCGCTCCGTTGTTGGGAAATGATCGCACCGCAGTTGTGTGGGTGTGGCAATGATTTCTTTTTTTCGTTGAATTGAATTTTTTTCTTGTGGTTTATTTACAAGGCCATTATGCAGCTCTCAAGAAAAGCAAAAACTCCTTATAAAATGAGGTAGAAGAATTGGCTAACAAATTTTCTTGTGTAAATTTTTTTTTTGCGGCAATACGCAGTTCTTACGAAATTTGTTACGCTTTCTACTACGGTTTTCTAAAGTTTTTTGTGAAAAAAGAGCACAAGGCAACCCATGATTGCAACAGAAATATATGCCCGTTTCATTATTTCTTAAGGAAAGAGTGAGGTAACCGCCTTTTGAAGTATCAGACGTCAAACTTCCTTGGACCCACACACGAAATAATGGCAATTTTTTTCTTGGCCGTTTTCTTGAGAGCTACATACGGGCCTATACATTTGAGCGAATCCCACGAAGTGTGTTTTTAGTGCCACTTCCTTCTCTCGCCAGGGAAAAAAAAATTCCATAGAGGTCCAGAAACAAGCATGATACAAAAAATTTAAGGTAAAACCGTTGAGAGGCAGCATTTTTGAAGTTTGCTTACATAACGAAATTGGTTTCAAATTTTCAATCTCACAAATAAATTCTCACTTTCAGTCTCAAACAAAGGAAAATTTGAATATTTTCATCTATTTGGGCTTTGTTTTACTTTTATTTGGCATTTGAGTTGCTCTCATAATCACAATATGTATATATATATATATTTTTTTTTTATTAATAGTTTATGTTCATAAGTAGTTAGCTACAAGTTAGTTGACATCTAATGCAAAGGAAACCAGTTCTCACTATTTTGCGGCTATCGTCCTTCAAAAGTAGCTAGCTACGGCCAAAGGAAATGGTTAATAAATAGTTACCACTAGTCGACATCTAATTAACAGTTAGCTTCAAAACTAGTCCAGCAGGGTGGTGAGCGGTGTTTGGAGTATAAATTGGATCCAAGTAGTTTGCTAACACCCTGTACTGATGGTTTGTGACTAATCTTAAACGCCTCGTAGAGCGCCATCTAGTGCAAAATAAATCAAATTACTTATTTAGATATAGCAACTTTACATCGATTTGAATTGGTCGGATGTGGCCGAGGTGGTTAGCACGCCCGTTCCATTGTCGAGAAAGTCGAACGTCACCGCAGTCGTCCGAGTGTGGTAGTAATTTCATTTTTTGCGATTTTAGTATACATATTTTTTGTTTTATTTTTTTTTTAAGTGGTGTTATATTTTTTATGAAATGAGTCCGTCCTTGTCCCGCGGGATATTTTAGGTTAAAAATCTGGACCTCCCGCTAAAGTCGAGACAATTTCGAAAAAAATTATTGTTTTCAACAAAATTCATTGACGCATGAAAAAAACCAATTTTTATATGGAAGAAAGGCGCAAAAACTTCGACAAAAAAAGAGCCGTCACATAGTGGTAGGAGAAGCCATGCTTTACGCGAAAAGCGCATATTTTAAAACTGTGATAAATTAACGGGAATAAAACTATTCTTATTCAGAAATGTCCAACGAATTCAAAACTGTTCAGTATTTTTAATAGTATCTGCTGAGCAAAGCGCGGAATCCGTTTAATTCAATGAATTCGATCGTGGCACATTCGAACAGTTATAAAATGACAGATGCGTCAGCAAAAAAATTGTTAAAAATTAACTCGATTTCTAAGCCACTTTAAATTTGTACATTGTTGTACTAAATAATAATAATAATGAATAGCGCTATAAAAAGTTTAAAATTTTGATGAGAACCCGTTAAATTTTCATTAAATTTGTATTTAGTTTAAAACAAAAAAATCCTTCATTTGATATTTAGGACTACCCTAATGTACATAAGAGCCTAGCTACCGATTTGTTCTCCTCAAAAGTGATAGTAGAAAAGCCGTCGAAGTAATCAACCCCAGAATTCAGTTGAGCATTAGATAAAATATAATTTTTTACATAAAAGCAATTTCAAATTTATTTTAATTAATGATTTGTAGTCGTGAGTAAATATTAGGCTAATTCTAGTGCTTTGGTATATGATGTATGTACAATAGGGTGATCCTAAAAAGTAACGTGAGAATATTAACGCTCTCACCCCTACGCTTGTTCTATACCAAAAAAGACACCATCATTGTGTTATTTTTTAGAAATCAAACAATATTTAGAGGACGCTCAAAGTCTTCCATGTATTTTATATGGGGACAAAATAATTTTCTTAGATATGGTTTACAATTCTTGAAAATTCATTTTTCTCGAAGTCTTCAGGAGACTTCCAATAATAATAGTTAATTATTTATTTAACAATTTTTTAATATTAATTACTTTTCACAGGTGTCCCAAAAAATGCAATGCGAGGACCTGGGTTCTATTTCATAAAAGTGACTGGTGCGGAAATTGTCGATGTATCTATAAAATTTCACTGCCAGAATTGTAGGCGACATTTTTTCTGATTCATATACGCTTGTAGGCAACTGTGAACATTTTTGGAAAACGACGGTGATATTATGGAATATTGTCGACAATTGTGCCGACAATTGTCACTCTGACGAAATTGTCGTGACAATAGCGACAAAACCAAATAGCTCCGTCGGAAAGCTTTCACAGGAGAGTTTTGTAAATGTATTTATATGGTAATTGCGCGCATTTCATTACTTTTCAATAATTTAAATATTTCTTAAAACTAAAGTAATGCAAATGCAATTACTACATATGATTTACATATAAATTTCATATGACTGGCGACAATTTTGTCAACGGCAATTTTAAACCCCGACAATGACAATTTGTCACTTTTTCAATGGAATTTATGAGGTGGTGCCAATTATTTTTATGCAACAAAACATCCACCAAACTACCGAATTGTCACTAACAACATGGAAAATGCCTGTCATTACAAAATTATCACTGTCGCTTTATGAAATAAACCCCTGAGGATCTGAAGTAAAAAAGAGTTTTCCGATCGAAAAATATAGATTTTCATGAATTCTATACCAATTCTACTAAAAATTGTTTTTTTCGCACGATTCAAAATGAAAAACCGGAGCATATTTTTTCGGTATAGAACAATCCTAGGCGGTGAGAGCATTAAAATTCTGACTTTACTCTTTTTTTTTTGTACCATCCTAATGTTCAAACAGGGTATATCACGCATTTGCTGCAAAAGGCTAAAAAAAAATGTTTTCAGTTAAGTAATGTAAATTTAACGGGTGCAACAGAAACAAAGGACACTGTGACCAAGCATATCTTATATATCCTCAGATAGTTAGTTCTTCACGCTCACGGCCTAAGATATTATCAGCATCCATAATAAAGCTAACAGTTTCTTTGTAGATGAATTCCTGACATTAAGGGTATCAACCGAAGTAATGAGCCGTAGTCTGGCCAATGCTGGAGAATCACACATTATGTGCTTCGACGTCTTCTCCTCTTCAAGACAAAGACGGCAATCCGTATCTGTGGTCAGGCCAGTCCCCTGCATGTGAGTACGAAGGTGAGTATGACCGGTTAAGTAACCAATAAGGGACTTGATGTTGGCTCTGTTCAAAAGACTTCCTGTGTAATGCCCCCTATCTCTCCCCAGTACTTACTGCGTTCTAAGCTTACGCACGCTTCCATTGTAAGTTTGAAGGAGGTCCCTGTAAATGGTCAAAACCGTACCGCTCCCACAAGTACATACTATAAGCCTGCTCTAGCCAATTCATCTGCGATCCCGCACTGTCCTGATACCCAAAATAGTTACATCGTGTTCTTGCTGCCAAGAGTTCGAGAGCATCACTGCACTCCTTGATGAACATAGGGTTAATCATCCTATTGGATAGAGCGCTAATGGCCGCCTGGTTGTCTGAAAATTACTATAAAAGCGTCTTTCAAATCCTTTTAAAGGTTCAGTCCGTCACAAATTGAGATTTCTAGTACTTCGTCCTGAAAGACCGTGAATCTAATACCCATTCTGATAGATAGATTTGTGGCAGCTCATAGACAAACCCCCCTGATCTTCGATCCGATTCAGGTAAACCATTTGGCCAGACCTCTCGGCCTGGAGCAGATTTGCTTTAGCTTAGATTAGAAAAACTCGCAAATTCCTTGACCTGGTATTTTGTTCAAAATAAGTACCTTTGTGTTGTGGCTTGTGTTGCCTAGCGGCGATTTTATATTACGCTCACGAAGTATAGTGTCGGTCCACCCGATAATACAGAGATCTAAGCCTCTTTGGAATAGTGCCCTTGAGATAGATCCGCAGGCAGTATTAGCTCCTCTATAATGTGTCAAAATCGCATGGCTGCAAGTCATGCAAGTCTCAGGTAGCTAGGATTTTTGGCATTTTTTTTTGTTTAAGGTGTCGTTCATTTTTTCCATATAAAAAAATCAAACTTTTTAATAGCAACGTGATTTGCTGATATCTGGGCAAGTTCATGAATGATTTTAAATCGTTTTGGAATTCGACAAGTAAACCGGATGTATGTATGTGTTGAAAGGTTTCAAAAAATTATGAGTATTTTGTTTGTTAAATTTAATTTAATTTGCTGGCAAGAATGAAACAACATTTTCCTTATCAAACCATAAGGAAGTGAAATAGTTGATATTTTACGCCTTTATAATTTCACTGCTTGAAACTCTGAGTCATTTGCAATATCTTGTCAATGCAACATATAAGACGTTTACTAAATTGACCACTTCAAACAAAGTAAACATAAAACCGGTACATTTTCGAGGGTCCCTTGGCTCTTAGGTCGTAGATTAATTCTTGACTGTGTGAAAAAACAACTCAACAACTTTTATTGCCCGCTATTCGGTTACATCACAGATACTCGACTTTTAATTACATCGTTCAGCACTGCCAAGTGCATCTACTTATTTGAAAGTTTTATTGATAAAAACCACTACAAACTGGGTATAAATACCGGATCCCATTAAACAATCAAGCAGTCAAACGAATTTCGAGCAAGTTAAACGTTCTTTTGCAATTAAAAAACTATCAAAATGAAGGCCTCTTTCACTATTGCCGCTGTGCTTTGCGCCTACTTGCTAGTCCAATCGGCCGTAGCATTGCCTTTGTCTGCTGAATCCATTGAGAGCTCAGAGGTTGTGCAACAACAACAGCCAGAAGAGCAGAAACAGCCACAAGGACAAGGACAAGGACATGGAAATGGACACAAGAAGCAATTGCCACCAATTACCATCGATGCAGCAATGCAAGCTTCGGCTCACATCACCGTGCCAGAGGAAGTTGCCGAAGCTATTGCCAAGCTGATGTTCCAATTGGCACAAGAGCAAGAGCACAAGCATCAAATGAACGAACAGCCACAGGAGGAACAACCACAGGCTGATGAACCCCAAAAGGATGAGCAACCAGAACAGGGTGAGGAACCCGAGAAGGTTGAACAACCAGAACAAGGTGAGGAACCTGAAAAGGTTGAGCAGCCAGAACAAGGCGAGGAACCCGCAAAGGATGAGCAGCCAGAACAAGGCGAGGAGCCCGCAAAGGATGAGCAGCCAGAACAAGGCGAGGAACCCGCAAAGGATGAGCAGCCAGAACAAGGCGAGGAGCCCGCAAAGGATGAGCAGCCAGAACAAGGCGAGGAACCCGCAAAGGATGAGCAGCCAGAACAAGGCGAGGAACCCGCAAAGGTTGAACAACCAGAACAAGGCGAGGAACCCGCAAAGGTTGAACAACCAGAAGAACCTGTTGAAGCTTAAAGGTTCTCAGTGCAAACAGCGCGGAAATAACTGTATAACTGAGAAATCTTTACTACGTTTTGAATGTATTCTGGAATTTATCTCATTCACTCGAAAAATCGAGAACTAAACGAAATTATACAGTAATTTTTAAATAAAATAATGTTAATATTGCAAAATGTCTAAACTTTTAATTTGTTTAAACGAACCCTTGACTTGCGTTCTTAAAGTATCAAATTCATAGCGTTTAGTTAAGCTGCTAATAAAAGTTTAATTATGAATTCATACTCACAGTCTCTTCGCAGTAGGCTTTCTCCCAAATTTGGTGGCAGCTGCCAAAAGGTGCAACAAAGTGTTCCGATTTGTTAAGAAAACTTCTCTGACGTTCAACATTGCTCTTGGTTTAGATAAACTGTGAAATTTGGTTGATCCCTACGGATATATACAAATTGCCATGCCTTGAAACTATACAGCTTCGAAAGCTCAAGCTATACAAATTTTACAGTAGGTAAATACTCTGACGAGGCTAAATGTCTTGGTATAATCCCTCATAAAGAAGCCGAGTTGAACCTTCCACTGGGATAACACTCTTAGTAAAGGTTCTTGTAAACGATAAGAATAATTCTCATGTGGACGGAAATTCACTATCATCCTCGCCGTCTAATTAGTAAAGGGAATGAGTATCTTATCTACACTAAGAGTGAGAATGTAAGTGAATTTCTTCCTCTTCTCATGAGAATCTCACCGTTTGCGAGAAACTTAAAGTCCTACAGGCCATATTTGATTGTGTATATGATCGCAGGTGAGGCTTAAGCTCAAAGTTAATAAAATAGAAATACCGCTTGATCATCCGTCCGATTATTGCGTACCACATAGCTGAGTTTGACCGTCGAAAATTTTACAAAAAGCTGTCGTTCAACGTTTAAATAAGCTCCAAAATTTAGCTTTTCTCTCAGTAAGAGACTTGTATTGAGAGCTGCAACAATCGTGGCTCTGTAGTGACTTCTACAATGGTTTCGCTCCATGACGATATTCTTCATAAGAACAACAATCAAACAGGTATTTAGTAAAATAAGAGAGTTGGAAAGCAGTGGGTTTTTCGACTCTATGCCAACACGGGTACTTATGAACCTGGCCCTAAACGTTATATTGGAATAGACAGAGGTCCCATATTTTGCAGGCAAAGATACTGGCATTCCCAACATAAGCCAGAATAAAACTGTACAACGATGTAATATGTGCCCCAATGGTGATCTTTCCATATAGCCAAACGGACGTTAGGGCCCTTTATACACAGCTCTAAGCATGTAAAAACGTTTTTTGCTGCTCTTCACTTTTAAAATGATGGCCTGTTTGCGGAGAGGTTTTCGTTTCGTAATCATCTCCGAATAGCGGTAAATAAGTTCGTCAGCCCGGACAGGGAACCACCGTTCTTTGAAGCTTTACGTTCTAGACTGGGCTCCAGACAGGATGAACCTCAAGATTGCTCATATGACATCTTGATCTGCCCTTGAATATAGAAAGGAGAGGTTGTTGTGCAGGTATTCTTTTGTAGAATTTTCAATGTAAGAGAACTTAGGTAGCCTACGGTCTACAAGTTCTTAGCAAAAAGTTCAACATCAAGTCGGTATGGTTTATCACATAGGACGTCTATCCTTTGAAAAAAAAAAAACTTACTGACTAGGTCTTTTCTACTTACAGTAGCAGTAATTGGCATAAATTCGTACTATAAAAAAGAAAAAAACTACATGCACAGTTTAGTCCAAATGGCTTAAATTGCGCCAAATGTTAAGAAAATGTATGTACACTCTTTCATAGTACATAGATTCAGGCGGTGTCTTACGATGTATAGTACTTCAAAAATGGCCGTCTTTCAAGTTTCCTAAAATCAAATCGAAATCATAAAAAGATAGAAAGATTGTGCTCACCTTGATCTTCCATGCTTTATCCACTCACCAAATGCCCTAAATTTTCAAGAAATTTTAAAAAAAGAAAACTCCTTTAGTACCATAACTTACCTCACTTCCAAAATTCAAACCAACAAGTTTTCTTTATAAAAGCAATTTTTATTACATTTTCGCTATTGTTTTTTTTTTCTTGTATATTCGTGTATGTTTGTATATGATGTACGTATGCAAGTGTATAAATGTATGTATGTACGTATGTATGTGTTTTCATAAGTTAATGCTCTTGGTGCAGCTAGTTCTATTTTTTTTTGCTGCACTAATGTATTTTGCAAATGCACAATTTGTTTTAATTTTTTTTTATCTGCTTTATCTCTTTCATTGAATACTTTGAGGTTTTTTTCTTTAATTTGCAGGCAAGCTTTGTTTTTTACTTTGTATGTATGTATGTATGTAAGTATGTGTATAGGTAAGTATATTTGTATTTTCTCTTCACTTTTATTTGCATTTAGATAAATTTAATCACTCAATATTTATTTATTTTAAATTTATTTATGCGGGTTTTTTCTCTCGTACGTATGTATTTATATATGCTCATAATGATATCAACAATAAGCATGTGCCTTGTCATATGATTGCTTTGCTAATAAAGTCCTTCAGCCGTATTTATTTTTTTAAATTTTAATTGCAGTTCACTTTTCTGGTTTTTGTTTTCTTATTACTTTTTATCATTTTGTTTTCAGTTAGTTTATTGTAATACATTTATTTTTGTTTTTATATTTTTTTATACGTTTTTTTATGTTAGATAAAATAGTTCCAACATTCAAGGGATAACAACATTTGTATTTATTTTCATCTTGTGTTTTAATAAATTTTAAGTTTTGTTTTCACATTCATCATATTTATTTTTGCCACTTAGGTAAGTTAGGTAATATAAATGTGCAGCCATTAAGAGTGAACAGAAGGAGTCAAGAGAATAGATACTTCAATGACGATCTCATAAAATGGGATTCAAGAACAGGGATTCTAACCGAGAACGCTGCTGAAAAGAAGAGCAAAGCCCAACCCTTTCTAAAAAGTACATATGTAGTCTACTTTTAGGATATATGCCACATTTCGTAAGCGCAGGCAGATACGTTTAATCTCTGGAAACTTTCTGGAAGTCCACTGCAGGTATGTACAGATTGCCAATAATCCAAGTTACCTGGAAGCGAGTATAATTTTGAAACGTTAACCAGCACTTTTTTTGAGATAGGTCACTAGTGGTGTTAGAGGATGTGTTTTCGAGATCCGATAACTTATTTTAAACCAAAATACGCTTAAACATTGTACAAACTCCAGGTCAGGCCAGGAAAAACGGCGGACTCAGAAAGTACGAATTTAGAAAACAGTGAAATAGCGCCCTTGGGACCATTTTCACAGTAGAGAGTTAACTCACAACTTTCATAGTGAAATCTATACATATGTATATAGTTAGCTGATGAATCCCAACAAACATTTGGAGTCTTTAAAGAGTCCCATTTCGTAGTCCAATATGAGGTTGCTTCTCTTCCTCCGAAAGTCGACTTATATAAGCTTAAATTCATACATCAAATATGCCTTAATATGAGTCATATTTCACTCTTATTGACCTCTTATACGGCTCATTTTGGACTCATTTTTGGGGGGTTCGGTCTTTTGCAGAGCGCTCTCTAACAACTCTAATGCATGCCCACACTTTCGGTTGTGCCTGAATATTTTCTAATCAGACTTACTTACATATATGGCTGGTAGGCCATAATGATATTCGAGCCAGTCTCATCGAAAAGTGGCAAAAGGATCTGTTGACAGCTCTGCGAACGCTGGGTCGCAATTCTCATTTCTGTTGAGTGCAAGGAAAGGGCACAACCGGCTAGACTAAATATCACACCAGAAGCTCACTTTCGCGGCTACTCACAGGACGATGATTTACAGTCATACCCATAAATTCTCCAAAGCTAATCACCTTTAGTAGGGCTACGGTGTAAACACCTTGCAGCGTAGTTTTTAGCTATGAAGTTCTGGGGAGCTTTCCGGGGCTCACATATAACGCTTGCTAAATGTTGCTCTTGGTGCCCAGCTTTACTAGCTTAGCATTTGCAGTTCGTAGTGGTATCACAAAGAACCGATGCTGGTGATCCAAATGTGCCCCTGCTATGGCAACTACTTCGACCGATCCTAACCTCAAGCTCATGAAAAATTTGGATTCCTAAAAATAAATATGTACATATGTACAAATATATATATTATAATTTTTATGAAGGAGTCCCCTAGTCCTTATCGAACTACTTGAACTAATTTTTTATAAATGATGTGTGTACCCGCTTCCTGATCACTCTTAATCACTTTCAGTAAGTCGTACAGTGTACTACTTTTCTTACCTTCATTGTTTTTAAATTTAGTTTCTCAGTTTTATTTTTTTCTTCGCTTTTTTGATATGCAAGGATGACCTCCTTCCTATTTCTAACTAATATTATGTATTATGTAAACATTAAGGATGTTCACAAATAACCTCCATTCCTGTTTTAGTAGCTCAAAGTAATTTCAATTGTAAGTCGATATTTTACGTTGGTTTTTTTTTTTTAATTTTGATTTCGAACAATTTCTTCTTCAACTGCTTTCTCGAAAACTTAGTTGTGTTCTAGGTATTTTTCGAAAAATTAATTAAATCTAGTAACTTTAGCCGTCTACAGCTTTATTTTGATTTTGAAGCTTTAATTTCACAAGCTTTTACTAAAGGGTTATTTTACTCTCAAAATTAAAAGTTATCATTATATTTTGAAATTTATTCATTTTTTACTTTCCTTTCGTTTACTATTTGATATACATACATACATAGTAGTGTTTATGTAGTAGGGCATAAGTATTTCGAGCCCTAACCTCCAAAAAGACGTAAGCGACATTTTTTCAAAATTTTAGTTTTGATGCAGAAATGTAAATACATAGATGCTCTAGGAACAATTCTGCATTAAAAAGAAAATTTGAAAAAATGTAGCTTCCATCTTTCTAGCGGTCGCGACTCGATGTGTGTATGCGTTTAAGTGTAATTTCTTAAATTATTTGAAATTGCAAATTTTCAGAGTGGCTTATCTTTCGCTTAGCTAAATTCAACAATAAGCAAAAATCGCTTGCAACAAGAAAGCTCGTTAAATTTTTATTTCATTTGATATTTTTTATTTCAAATTGTTTTTATTTTATGTCTTATCCTCCTTCAGATCTAACCATTCTTGCGTACGCTATCTAATTAAACGCACAACTTTAATAGTTTATTATTCATTTTAATCAATCCCTGCAATTCGTTCGGCTTTCCTGGTTGAAGTGTTTTCTTATTTTACATATGTATTCGGATTTATTTATTTTCAACTTATTTATGTAATTTCATTCTTGATTACAGTACAATTAATAATCATCAAAATATTTCAGGCACAAAGTGAAACTCTAAATAAAATAAAGCAAAACAAATAGTGGGTTAAGTATTTGATTTTCAATATTTCCTTTATTATTATGCCAGGTGCACAATAAGGCAGTTGCAGAATGTTTCAGAATACAGAAAAAAAAATTATGAATGCATTTTTCTTGGGATTTAAGGTCAGCTCGGCTACGGCGACCTAATTTAGGACTTCTGTCTATTTCTGTACATCAAATTTCAGCCAAACGTAATGCAATTGAATTCGATGTGCTGTGATTCTTGGTCGGTTTTCTGAACGGTTTTGTATCATTGAAGCAATAAACGCAGCTTTGGATGAACGCGCACAAAAATCTATTTAGATGACTTCGAGAAGAATATGTACATTTTCTAAACTGAAGACAATTATAAGGATGTAGATGAAAAATGTGTCAGCGTGTTGGGTGCTTAAATGACTAAGCTCTTGAAAGCTGTATGCAGTATTCTTGGAGGTTTCGACTTTATACCTTATAACACGAACTACTGCATGCCCAGACTGGCGTAAACGGGTCCTTCCTAAATTCATACCGTCTAGGGATGAGTGGACGTGAAATAGTAGTCGAAGCTTGACGGAGCGGTTGGTGCAAGGATCATTGGTAAGGAGCTTTCCGTCAACCTCAAATTTAAGCTCCAAATCACTCTAGTGCTTTGCAGGCAAACCTAGCTGTCAATTGGTGTTCACGTGCGTAATGTCGGCAAGTTAGAAAGACATCAACTCTGATGACCAAGTGGCTTTCGGGGCGCTGCATTCGCTAACGGTGCTCTCCAAGCCTACATCTCTTTCAGTTGCATCTGATTATTTTGGTGTTCCAGAAATTGCGGTTGAGTTGGCCAAGAGAGACACCCTCGAGTCGGTCTCACCAAGGAAAGGGAGAGTAGGAATAGTTCTTTGTACATGCAGACGACTATTGGGACAGATAGGCCTCGTGTCAGCTCTGTGAGTGCCAAGCAAAAAATTGGACATGTGCCCCATTGGTAGTCTCACGTGGTGAGACACCAGCTTTTCAGCTTTTCACTGCCGCAGCTGTTTAGATGACAATGAGGTAAAATCTACTATCTACTATAAGGGGTCAATTGAAGACTCTGTGATGTTGTCAGATCGGCCTATTGGCGGCATACGCCCGCATACATTCTAGAACAGTTGAAAAGGTTGTTTTGAAAGGTCAACATTTTAAGAAATAACGAAAATAAGTGGAGACTTACGGGTATACTAAAACTAGTAATTTTTAGCAAAAAAAAAAACCGACTTCAACTCTCATATAAAAAAATATATATATATATATCTCTCATGATCCGCTGATCGGATCTTAACCAGATTAGTATGGGACCACCTCTGAGACACTACCTTTCCTGCAAAAAGAATTATCGAAATCGGTTGACGTAGCCCAAAGTTATGCGGTAACATACATAAAAAAAAAAAAACAAAAAAAAAAAAATATTCCGACGAACTGATAACCTCCTCCTTTTTTGGAAGTCGGTTAATAAGAGGAGACTTTCGACAACCCCCAACCTACATCAATTTCATCTTGATATGTCCAAGGTCAATACAGGATGGGTGTCGTGAATGCACACAGAACAGCCTTAGAAACTGAGCGGTACATATTTAATTGTATTCAAAAATCATTCTGCAACTGCTAGTGTTTCTGTGCTAAATGCTTGCGTTGCGTATACGCCGTGTATGTAATGTACGAACAAATAGATAGTAAGTATTTAATGTACCATAGAAATGTTTTTTTATTATTTAGAATAAGAAAAAAGAACTTGAAACTTAATTTTAAATTTTTTTGCAAATTTAGTTCGTAACTCATATTTAATTTTATTGAATTCTCGTGAGTAAATTCACCTTTTAAGTTAATTCCATTTGCTCAGATGGTGCTATAACTTTTTCAGTGTACATTTGCTAGCTATTTTTGTTAATTTCGCGAATTTTCGAATATTTTATAAATTTTGGGAAATATACATAATTATAACTACGTACTCGCACCATAAGAAAACAGTTTTTAAATGACCAAAACCCCATGTCCAGTTCATTAACCAAGATTAATAATTTGCGTCTGGTTCTTAAATTGCTCAGCAATGATGCCCCGTTTTAATATGGCCAAAAATGTATGTTCAATTACAATTTAGTTAAATTTTCTGTTAATTTTTTTAATTCAAAATGACCAACAATTAAGTGAACACAAATTTAGTTACAAACTTTTTAAATTACCCAAATAAAATTTCTGGGTTTTTAATAGCCACAGATTTATGTCCTGTTTTCAATTACTAAAAATGTATGTACATCCATTTATGTATATGCATGTTATTTTAAAATATCTAAAAATGTATGCCCAGTTCTTGAATATGTCCAGTTTTTAAATGACTAAAAGTTTATGTATTAAATTCATATGAAATTTTTGCTTCTTTTACAATGGCCAAAAATTCATGTTCACTTAAAAATTAGTTAAATTTTATGTTAACTTTTTAAATTACTCAAATAAAATGTCTAGCTTTTTAATGGCCACGGATTTATGTCATATTTTTAATTATTAAAAATGTATGTCCATCTCATGAAAATCGGTCAAATAAAGTTCGGTTTTTAAATTAAAAAACTATGTCCACTCCATGTGTCCAAGCTGGACACAAAAAATATAATATCCGGTTTATAGTCAATAAAAAATAACTGTTCATAAAATTAGTCAAAAAATATTTCTAGTGTTTAAATGTCAAAAAATTTATGTCTAGCAAATATATTACCAAAAAAGTTGCATATGCCCTGTTCTTATATAACCAGACATTTTTTTATTAACCAAAAAATCATGTCCACTTCCTAAATTACTAGAAAAATTATGTTCATTTATAAAAATGTCTCCTCATTTATGTCCAGCTCCTGAATTACCAAAAATTATGCAGACATTTACTTCGAACTTTTATATTACCAGCTTTAAATGACCAAAAATGTATTGCCAAAAAAATATTATGTCCAGTTTTTACATTGAAACACACTTTGGACAAATTTTTAAATAACCAAAAAGTTATGTCCAGGTTTTAGATTGCCAAAAATTTACGTCCAGTTCACAAATTACCAAACAAATTTTGTCATTTTCTTAAATATCCAAAAGATTTATGTGCAGTTCATAATTTGACTAAAAATTTTGCACAAGTTTACCAAAATATTTTTAGGCTAACAAAAAATTATGTCTAGCTTTTTTACAAATCATATGTTCAATCATACGTATATATGCATTAAGCACCACCCTAGTATGCATTTTCCCTTTTCAACCGCATCTTGTTTTGTCTTCTCAGTACTACAAAAATATACATACACATACTTATATATAAACTAAAAAACATAACGGTTTTTGTAAATAATTTTTTTTATTATTCTAATTAGCATTTTTTGGGCGGTTTTTCGCTGCAGCTTTTGCATTTGCTTTTATTGACAACTAGCAATTAATTTATTTTTCAGCTCAAGCAATTGCTGGTGGCATATGCGCGTGCGTGATGTTTTGTTTTATGTCAAAAAAGTTTTTTTTTGTTTCCATTACTTCTATTCAAATTGGTATTACATGGCGTCGATTTCTGATAGCAGTGACAAACATTTTTCAAAGTTGACTGATAGCAGGTCCTTTGACTCTGTTCGACCACTTCTCTAAACTCCACGATAACTTACTTCGCTACTTTCGCACCCTATATTCCTTCCTCTCTCGCTTTCTTTCCCACCTTATTCTGCTTTGACGCCCAGCGTCGCTGTTTAACAGCTCACAGTTTCCGGCAGTGGATTTTCTGTGATGCGCATCTTTTGCGCAGTCGTATACGATGTACCATTTACGCTCACTTCCGGCTCCGGCTCCGCTTCCAAGTCCAAATCATCCATGTCATGCTCCACATCGAAAGCGGGCAAGTGACGTTCGCGTTCAATCGATTGGTTGCCATTGCCATCAGAGTCGCCACCCGAGGCATCACCGCTGCTAGAGGCATAGCCGATGCTTGTGTTATTGTTGTTATTGATGGCAGTCTCGCGGCAGAGGCGCACATTGCTCCGCAACTTTTTTTGTTGTTTTCGCTGACGTTGCAACTGTTGTTGTTGTTGTTGTTGCTCCGCAGTTTCCTGTTCGCGCCGCTGTTTCTCCAATTGTTCCTTGAAGTTGGCAAAAAATATGGACGAGTAGGTTTGATATTTGGTGCCACATGGTGAAGTGGCTGGCGTGGAGAGGGGCGTGGCTGCATTGTAGAGTGATGTTGAATGTTGGTGGTACGATTGGCAGCGGAGTTGATGGCATAGTTGTACCGTTGATGTAATCCATGTCCCAGTACATATGTGACAATGGCGGTGGTAGAGCACATTAAAGAAGGGGGGACACAGAGGTAGTGGGAATTTTGCTTATGTTATTGAGCGAATTAATTTATTTTTGTTTTTTGTTGTTGTTGTTGTGTGTGTTTTTTTTTCATTCGGTAATTCAGCGAAATGATAGTTTCGATAGTTTGAAAGAGGAGTGAAAATTCGTTCTTTTGGTTTAAGAATAAATTCCTAGCGCTATGTAGGTATGTATGTATGTGTGTGCGTGTATGTGTTTTGAAGCAAAAAAGTTGTGTTTATGTATATAGGAATGTACATACATGTGTAAGTATATACTTGAGTCATATGTATGTACATATGTATATATGTATGTATGCATGTTTGTCCAAAGAAATGATCTTAGGCTTTCGATTGTGCATTGTTTTCGTAAATGGCAATGTTGTTGGTGTTGGTAATTGATTTGAAATGCGCTTGGCAACCATGAGCATGAGCGAATGATTGATGATCGACACGCTCATCTCAAAGTCTAGCAGCAGACTTGAGTCACACATACACGCACACACACATGCGCAGAAGCACACACCCAAACACATACGCTTTTGCGCATCTCATTTACTAAAATCAGAACATTGAGAAAATTTTGAATTTTTTTTTGTTTTCCGTCTTAGGCCCTTTTGAACTCTGCAAAAATTTCGACCTCATTTATAAAGCAATTTTTAATACAATCAGTGTTGCCAGGCCATTGCAGTGAGACATCGTCAGTTTGAATGTAAAAATCCTCGACGTATAAAAAATTTTAATAAACATAACCAGGAAGCTCTTTTAGGTTTTTTTTTTAGTTTAAAAAGTTTGAAATTTTTAAGAATTTTTTAAATTCGCATTACTTTTAGCAAAAATATTTTTCATTACAATAAAATCACATTTTCATCTTAATTTTTTTCCAACTGCAACTTAACGATGTGCATTCAAAACTGTTCATACTTACATGTTTCAAAATTCCCTTCGATCAATAAAATATGTACCAATACACAATGTCACAATGCCAAAATTACGAATTCGACCGCCAAAAACTACACAAATAGTGATGAAACAAAGAATAAAACTACTTATCGATAACTACTATTAGTGTTGCCACATGATATAATTTCGATACGATAATTTTGTATTAGCAAAAATTGTAAACTCTCAATAGGTGTTGACACTGCAATTTTTAGTTGGCTGTGTAACTATCTTCAAAGTTGAGAACCAGCCAAATTTGCACATAGAGAAAAATCGTCATTGGGTCACAAATATCGTCAAATCGTCATAGCAGTAAGAAATCTTCAAAATAACGACCAAATCGGCAACCTGGCAACACTGGCAACACTGGATACAATATAAAGCTTTAAATAATTTTTGATACAATTAACTAAAAAAATTTTGTCGATTGAATAGAGAAATGAATTTTTTAGGTTCCTTCGCTTTACCGGCTTTCACATTTTTGTAAGCTCTGCAAGAATATTTATCACATTTTTAGATTATATTGTGATTTTTTAAAATACTATTTTTTCAATATTGATATAATTCACTAAAATTAATAACGGCAAATGGGTTTATGCGAAGCATATTTTTAAAGTACATACATACATATGTGCATACTTGTCCTAGTTATTACTTAAAATATTATTAATAAATTATTTTCACCAATTTAAAATTTTCAAATCCACATTTCTTAATTGTAAATACATATCAAGGTTATAAAGAATAATTTTCGATTTCCTTCATATATTTTCAGATAATATTTACCCATTTACTAAACCAGGGACCGAGTAAAAATGTTATGATCGAAACTATATATCCTTCTTGTAGTTTTGTCCCAAAGAATGCTTAAAAAACAAAACTGTCGAGAACGTTCTCAACGGGAATTATATACGAACAAAACTCTGTCGAACGTTCCCAAAAAAGAGCAAAATGCAAACAATACTTTTGGGAACGTTTCTGAGAGAACAAAATGGGAACTAAAGTCTCAGTAACTTTGACAAAGAACGAAACGGGAACAAATCGTTTCTGAACTTTTAGCGGAGGATGGAAGCAAGAACAAAATTTGTCTCATAACGTTCCATTAGTTTGAAATGTTTGAACATTAAAACTAATCAAAAAAGAAGTCTACGAAAGATTTAACACCCGAACTTTTCCTGCACAGAAGATGACAAGTTGTGCCATAAATGGACAATTCACCCAAATGATAAAGCATGTGAAAGTGGAAATGATCCAGCTTTCCTCTGGCTTAGAATCAGCAATCGTGGTTCTCACTATTAATGTTAAGTTCTCAAAACTTTTGTTCTTGTTTTGTTCTCTAGCAGATTTTTGCTCTGATTTGATCCTCCTTGAAAATGTTCTCGATACTTTCGTTCTCATTTCGTTCTTCACTGAAACTTTCGCGAACCTTTTGTTCTCATATTGTTTGCGTTCAAGCTGCTCTCAAAATTTTTTTTCAGGTTTGGTTGTTTTGTGGCAACATTCTTGACATTACATTTTGTTCTCGTGCAGAACCAAACCAAAACCGGAACGCGTTCTCGGTCCTTGATTAAAACACTATTCAATGACATTTTGCCACTTTCCTTATACAATTTTCATATTTCCGATACTGTAGAGCTTAATGGGTTTGTAAGCAAGTGATTACCACAAGCATTTTTTGTACCATGCATGGAACCATTAGGAGATATTCTAGACTAGAATTCAGACAAGGTAACATACGTGCTAAGCGGAGAATGCATCAAAACTAGGCAGCCAATAGACGCTTAAATAAATAGAGTTTAAGCGACTATTGGGTGGCACGTTTTGCTGCATATTAGTATTGCTGCAACGGCAGACACTGCCTTTCCTGTTAATCAATCCAGAACTTCCATTTTGAATCGCGTTCTTCAATCCCACTAAACAATCAGCAGAACCTTCGCAGTGATTCACAAGTAAAAACTTTGTCCATTCACGAAGCTTGTTTTGGTATCCATAGTTTAAAACTGAGTTCATAGTAGTTACACTGAAGATAGATACCTGGCACTCATGAGGTGAGATCAAGCTCAAGCGCTCACTTTTAATTCATAGGGCCCAATATTAATATTTGGAAAACCTGCATCTCTGGTCCGATTTGGTTCATGCTCAGAATATACATACATATACTACCTAAGTACTTAAGTTGAAATCTATGCATTGAAAATTGTTTTTTTTTCTGCTAGAATTGACCAAGAAGGGTTTTTTTTGGATGAAGTCCTTAATGTAAAAATGCAAGCCTCTGTCTCTTATATTTCTAAACCTTAGTAGATTGTATTCATTAACTTTTATAAAAGTATAACAGATTATACAACAAACACCATGTAAACCTGATTTTCAAATTTTATACAAATTATAAAGAAAAACGGTAACAACTATCTTAATAACCATCAGTGGATTAGGTAATAATAGAAAAATTTCGCGTATGCCATGCAATTTAAATATACTGAAGTGAAAGTTTCAAGTGGCTACAAAATACCATTAATTTTTGATTTTTTTTTTTTTTTGTTGACAGAGTGATGCATTTCTATCATATAAAGTATGTTCGAAAAAATTTTTTATCTGGAAGAAAATGCGCAGCCCTGTCAACAAAAAACTTGCCTAAAATCAGCGCTATTTTACAGTCACTTGAAACTTGCACTTTATCAGACTAAAATTTAATGGACTACACAACTGCATATCCGAAATATTTCTAAAAATATTATTAATTTATTCACTACGGGTTATTAGGATAGCTCATCCCTTTGTGGGCATTCTTTTGTTAATTTTAAAATCGGGTTTACACGTTTTTTGTTATTTATTTTCCACTGGTATTAGTTTTCCCCAATATTCGTTCTTGTTACGTATTACCGAATTCCGATCGGCGTTAAATTCTTAAAACAACAAAAACGCACAGTTTTATGAATTGTCTATATATTTTCAGCTTCTTGTAAATATTAAGCTACAAATTACATGTGTATGTATTTATTCGTGAAATTTGAAAAATTGATGTGAACAAACAAAAACATATTACGTATTAGCACATATGTCTTTTTGCATGTATGTACGTATCGTCACCTGAAACGCAAAAAAAAAAACGTAACAAATAATGTCGCTGATATACAAAAAGTCATAACAAAAAAAAATTAAAAATTCACTTTTTGATTTTCATCGAACTCCCCACATCATTTTATGAAAAAAATTAAAATATTAGTTACGACTTTTTCCATTTCATTTACTTTGATGCTACGTATTTTTGCATTTCAGGTGATGGTAGTAGGTACATACATACATATATAAATAATAACAGCAAACAAATTCATATCATATCTACTTATTAGTAATAAATATTTAATAGTTATAATAAAAATAACTACAATACTAAACACATATTCATCATATGCAATTATCATGAAAACACTGATTTGCAATAAACAACAAGTAAGAAAGTCTAAGTTCGGGCGGAGCCGAACATTAAATACCCGGCGCAGGTACCGCTACATGGTAAGCCGCTGTGTATAAATTTTGAGTAAATTAGCGTCCTTAAATTTCGAAATATTGAAGTTTCAAGCATTTCTGAAATTTGCCGTTATATGAAAAGTGGTCGTAATTTGAATCTGATTCCAATAANACTCTTACACACGGGTTTTTCCATACGTCACATACGTGACAGTTGTTCGTTTCAATGATTCATACCAACAAGGAAAAACATTTCTTTTATTTCTTTTTATTTTTTGTCGCGGTAGACCTTCCGATGGAAACACCCATATGTGTATTTATTTATTTAGGTTTGCATGTTTATTCAATTTGGAAAGATATTTGCTATGAAAGGATAAAGCCAAAAAACACAGCACAAAAACTGAACAACTGGAAGCAAGTGCAGGTGCGCCACATATTTACATACATACAAAACAGCTCGTTGGTCCAAAAGAAAAGCAGTGCAAATATAGTATAAAGTTCAGATGGAAATCCTTAGCTGCGTAACGGGTAACCGTGGGAATAATACATATCGAATAGTCCGTGTTATTTTTAATTATGTATGTAAGTATGCATATATTTTCTTTAATTTTTTGCTTTTAAACATTCAAGTGAAACAGGTTCTGGTTGCGTTCGCGGTGGTGGTGGTGGTGGTGGTGGTAGTGGTGGTGGTGAAGGAGTTGAAGGCGTTGTTTATTTTTTGATGATGTTTGTTGATGATACATTTTCAGTGTAGCTTCCGGAATTATTGCACACTCAGCTCAATTTGATTCGAACTGCTGCTCTGACTGGCTGTGGAGAACTTGCGTGCCAACTTTTGCAGTGTACCAACAGCTAGTACATACAAGTTTGATTTTGATTTTGGTTCGTTTTTTTTTTATTGTTTTGTCGAAAAAGAAACAAAGAAACAAGAAAATAAAATTATATAAAAATATTTTAAATAAAAGTAACGGCAATAGAAAATTAAGTAAATATAAATAAAAACTAAGCAAAAGCCATATTTCAAGAGGTGCATTGTGCGAAATTTGCGGTGTTTAAAGCTTAATATTACTTGCATACTTGTTAGGGCTGGAAGTTATATCCGGATTTTGTGAATATTCGGATATTCGAATTTTCGAATATCTGATTAAAATATATGAATATCCGGATATTAACAGGATATTAATCGGATATTGAATATTAACCGTATACAGTTAACAAAATAGAACGGATAGTAACCGAATATCCGGATTTTATCCTTATACGCGAATATCCAATATTCGGTATCCGAACAAAAATCGGGAATGGAAGGAAGGGGGTCTATTATTTACGTATGTACTCCCTGACGTACTTCATGTATGTACGTATGTATATATAAAAAGGAAGAAATCCAGAACTAGAGATAAGTTAAAATTATTTGTACAAAATAATTACAGTCTCATTTTACCACATAAATGGGGTACAATTAAAAAAATTGTAATGTGTAATTTACTATTTAGCCTTTGAAAGACTACTAAAAATTAGCTTTTTCCGATTTTTACAATTTGTAAGTAAAAATTGACAACGCCTCAGCAATTTTAGGGCGTTCTTTAATCAGATTCTACGTTTTTGAAAAAACTTTTTGAGATATGCGATTTTCGAAATGGTTTCCGAGATAGTTCAATCTTCAACTGAGGTGTCGATATGTAAATCGAATTTACATAGCCATAAAGTCCAGAAAATGCTATATACTTATAAAAAAGTAATGAATATTAAATGAACAAAACGAAAGTTGTTAAAACTGTAGATCAAAACAGGGCGATAGTCGAGTGGCCGACAATGTACTGTGTATGATCATTGGTATCTAGTAGGCTTGGGGAGCTTTTGAACTAAAGAGCGAAAGCACCGGCGCTTTTAATTGAACTAGTTAATTAGTTCATTCATTAAAGTAAACTGAAATTTTCTGTGGCAATAATCCAAAAAATAAATCGAAATGTAATTTTAACACATATAGCATCTCGTTTTTCATTATAAGTTAAAAAGAAATTTTAGTGCAATTTGTGTAAAAAAGTAATTATTTGGGTTGAGTTTTGGGATTTGTTGTTTAACAAAAGACTTTTGCTTAGGATACCGAAGCGCAGCGCAATTTGGTCGCATTTCGATGGCAAAGTTTAAAAAAAGAAAATGAAATGCAGGCACTGCCGATTTTTTATAAGCATTTTTGGTGGCTCTCATGGAAATTTGAATCGCCATATCGTCATCCTCCAAACATCCTTTCGTGATTTTGGAGACAGACGAATGAATGAAGACGACTTAATTGAGTCGTTATTGCAGAGGACCATCGACATTTAAAAAAAAATCTTTTTTACTTTACAGATTAATATGTACATACATGTGTATCAGTTATAAAACTAACATTTTTGTTGTTCTGTAACTTAGCTCCTACTAACGAAGTAGTCTAATTAGGTGAACTATAGCTCAATAAGAAGAACGAACTATGATTCAGAAGAGCTAGTTCATTGAGCTGCACGAACTAGAACTGAACTAATCTTTAAAGTGAACTAAAAAATCCAACACTAGTATCTACATACATTTTAAATTTTATTTAGCACTGTCTACTTTTCAAACAATAATTTAATAGGATTTATTGAAGTGAAGAGTTACTAATTCAATAAGCTGTAAAATATAATAATAACAAAAAATATTCAAGAAAGGTGTGCACTCTTATACATACATAGATACCTTGGCATTGGGTGGGCAGTATTTAGAGGGATTAGATTTAATATACATGTAATTAGTTATACCAATTTTAAATACATATACACTGGTGGCCCGATAATTAGAAACGATTTTCTTTTTCAAGTTGTGACCATCTATTTGTATTCATTATTTTTAATATATTTTTTTAGGAAAATATAGTGCATGGTACAATGAAAACGAAACAACTCAAAGCTTTAAACTTCGTAAAAGATTTATAATAATTCGACGAAGTTCGAAAAATTGACATCATAAGTGGGTGGTGCCACGCCTTGATATTCCAAAAAGTCTATAACCTTAGATTTTGTTAAGATATGGCCTTAGCTAATAACATGCAACAAATTGGCGCCTTTAGTTATTGAAATATCGTAATTTTGGTATTTCTGAAATTTACCGTTATATGGGAAGGGGGGGGCGTAATATTAGTCCGATTTCAAAACTGTTCAATATATTGCCTTTTTGCGCCATTTGTAGATCAATTGCCGAGATACACATATATGTGACCTGGTCTACGGAAAGGGGGCTTAGGTGTCAAAAAATCAATTTTCACTTTTTGGTTGATTCGGATGGAAGATGAGATGCTTTTTCACTTGGTGAAAAGCAGAAAATCCTAACTTGCTTAGAAGTGTACTAAAAATAATAATAATAATAATAATAATATTAATAACAATAATAATAATAATAATAATAATATTAATAACAATAATAATAAAACTATAATAATATTCCGACCAACAACAACACTTACTGGACGTCCGGCGCGGAGAACAATTAACGAGATAATGAGAAACTGACGAAACGAGTTGCTTACTTTTAACAGCTTTTTCACAGAAAACTAGTTTTCGCACGTAAGCTCCCTTTTCGTAGACCAGGTCACATATATGTTTGTAGGCATAAGTGGGTGCTGCCACGCCCATTTCCCAAAAAAATGTATGGTAGCATTTTCTGTTAGTAAGTTACTGATTTACTGTTTTAGAGGAGGTGTGTGCGGGTATTGCCCGGCTATTAAGATGCAACACCTATTTTCAAAAAATTTCATAATTCTCTTATTCTATGTCGAAATTCTAATTGACATACCAACTTTCAACAATGTGGATCCAGTATTTGCGGAAATATGGAAGATGGGCGTGGTCCGATTTCACACATTTCAGCCTGTTAAAACATAAAGTGTCACATTTTTGTTCGGAAAATTTTTCATTTTAAATTTTAACAGTCTCATTAATTTATAAATTGATTGGTGAAACTGGGGATCAGAATTTCAAATTTACATACACATGTATGTATTTTAAATTTATTTTCGCATTAGCTAACTAATTTTAAAACTCCGACGCTCCTTTTTTTGTTTTTGCGGAGGCCTGTACACTTTTTCAAAAAGAAAAAAACCTTTCGCAGTGTATTGTCTTCCTCATTAGTGGTTGCATATTTATTTATCAGAATTTATACATATATATTGATTTATTATATTTACTTACATACGTATATGAAGTATGTAATGTGTATTATGGAATGTCAATAATAGTTATGCAATACATACATTTAAAAACTGTCTTTTGTGATTACAATGCATAGGTACTAACACGAAAATCGTTTTTCATTAATTTTTTTTTTTTTTTTGAGTTTTGGTTCTTATTAATCAGGTGAAGAAATCGGTTATAAATTACGATTACAGTGCGATATGCATTGAGGAAACTACACATAATTACGCGAAGCTATTGAGCGTATCAAAGCAGTCATTAGAAGAGAGCCTTCATCAACTTCAAAGAAATCTTTCGAGTTTTTGGACTCACAAATAACTGCTTTTCCAACGCCGCATCAACTACACAAAATAATATCTAAAGATAAATATGCATTTCATATTCGACGTTCAAAGTAATGTTTAACTGCATTTTATTGGCAGCGCTGTAAGGGGCCCATGGCGGGTGGGTGCCACATCTTCGTATTACTATTTTGATTACAACAACAAGCAGTGCTACTGTAGCTAATTTTCTGTTTTACTGACAAAAATCCCTTCCAAACTTTCGACGTTTTATTGCGATTTCTCTATTTTGATTCATTTTGCGTTTAGTGACGTAAGCGGGAAGGTAAAGCAAGGCAAGGAAATTGTCAGAAAAAGGTTTAGATTTGGCGGTTTAGGGACGAGGAGTGTAAAAAAAGAATTTTTGTTACAATTTCAATGTTTTTTTATTTCGAATCAAATTTGCAACAGAAAGCAAAATTATTATCAAAGTAAACATACATACATACCACAAAAGCATATAGAGTTGTTAAAAATTTCGTTTTTATTTTCAATTTTTTATTATAATTATTTTGTTGAGTTAAAAGGCGCGTTACGGGTGTAACGTTGTACGAAGAACGGGCGAAGATAAATCAGATCAATAAAAAAGTATATTTGGTTACATTCATTCATTTGTTTTTTTTTTGTAACATTTCCATATAAAATATGAAATAATTGTGAAATTTCATGGCAATATTCAAGCGTTCAGATGCAGATATTTTTATGTATTTCAATATTTTTTTCACACAAAGCGTTTGCATATGGCGTATGTGTGATTATTTCAATGTTGCATGGCAATGAATATTTTGAAATGAAGAATTGAATGCAAGTGTCAAGGTTTGTCACGGATTTTTCAAGCGTGTTTGTGAATGTTGTGTAAGTTTTTTTTTGGTAGCAGGTATGTATGTGGGATTTCGTTTGGATTTGTATTATATAAACATTTGAAAAGGAGATATAAAAGAGAGAAAAAAGAAAAGAAAATATTTGTATGTCCAAATTAAATTTCGATTACTTCCCAGCGTTTTGGTCATTTGTATTTCATAATGTGAGTGCTGTGTTAGGGAAAATAATTGTATTTGTTGGTTCATATTTTAGTTTAATTTTGCCAGAAGTTTTCTGAGTTATTAATTTATGCAAATGTGTTGTGTGAGAATGGATAATAGAAAATGAAAAATGTACTGATTAATATGGCATAAGGTATTGACTTCGATTCAGAGTTATTTCAGTGTGAATAAAAACGGCATCTTTTGCTTACAAAGTTTAAAAAATAAAACCTAAGTGAAGCCTTTGAAAGTTGTGGCTGATAAAAACGAGGAATTATAAGAAATAAATATTTTAAAATTTTTTTATTATTTCATCATCTCATCTGAATCAATCAATAAAATATTGATTTGTTAGTTTTTAAGACCGCTACGTTTTCCCATTATCTGCTCATGGAGATTCTTATAAAAACAAAGCATTAGAATATTATAATCTAGCTCCCGATATATTTCATAGCGCCCGAAACTAAGCTTCCTATAAGTCAGCTAAGATTTTTGCCTAGTAGCATTGCAGCTAACATAGAGTTTGCCATTAAAGCCTATCGGAAAAAGATCAAAGATAACTTTAAGAGCTTTGGTGGAGGTAAAAGGTAAAATATCCGTTAAAAGCACGGCCGCCCCGGGCAAAGCTCGCGCTCCCTTATGACAAATTTCCACTAGGCATTGAAATGACAAAAAATTTGAGGCATTTAAAAAAAGCCATGTGGAAATGAATTTAATGTCTGTTTCTTTAACGCAATGACACGAATATTTTTTAATGCCCAACTTTGCAATTAAAATTTTTGTCATTTAATACCTAGTGCAAAACCAGCATAATTCTCGTAGATGTGTACTATAACCTCGAAGAAAACATTTTTTTTTTGTGACAAATTCGAATATCTCGAGAACAAGACTGAGAACACCTGGCTAAATAAATTTCCAATAAATGGCGTTAAAAAAATTATTTTCATCCTTGAAATTACCTTCACAAATGTTAAAAATTTCTTAAATTTTTTGACTTAAAACAGTATGCAATGAAAATTTTTAAAAATTTAAAATAAATATAAACTGCCGGAACAAAGTATTGGCACAGCAAATTTTTCACAATATATGCAACAATTTCCATTCTAATATTTTTCCAATAATTTTATATAAAAATATGGTTCATTCAACAACAAAAAACATAAAAATATAATTCCTAAACTTTGTGCAAAACTCGCGAACATTCAGCAAATTTTCATGAAAAGTTTCAACTTTTTAATCAGATTTTTTTGAATTTTTTTGAGTGGTGTTATCGGATCCGCTGATTTCACGGCGAATTGTACCTTTTGTCAATATGATGTGTTCGTTGTAATTTTGCTTTGTACTAATTGACAATGTGCGTATAATTTGTTGTTGTAATTTTTTACACCCTTTTTTACCTTTATAAATTCGCCTTAGTCCCTCTGAATATACGTATGAAAATTTTTACTTTATCGTTATTTGTAAAAAAATATGGTCACCGTACACTAGACTATGCTCGTACTAACTCCTTAACATTTGTCAGAAAAAAATTTAAAACACTCTTTAATCAATCTTTAAGGTAATCAGTGGCTTCGGACCAATTTTCGAAGACAGTGCGATGGGTTTTATGTTGACTCTCAGTATTTCATGTGATCCGCAGCTAGCCTCTACCCTCATTTACTTCCTCGAACTTAAAGAGCTTTTCCTCTTCATACATAATATTCACATGCAAATGTATGATGTTGTAGAAACTGTAAACTAATCCTCAAAATGATGCAACGAATTTTAATTTGAACAACATTTTTATTTTATTTATGATTATATCCAATCAATTTACTTTGTTCCGATCTTATTCAAAAATATTAATTATAACAAATTTTACAATACAACATATGAACTAATTAATGTTTTTTTTGCAAATTTCGTCTTGTATAGATGTTTAGATAAAATTATATAAGTAAACTTATATAACTTATTCTCATAAAGTTTTAAGCGCAATGAAACGAATGCAATTTTGTACGATTTTGCATAAATATAATTTGATTTTTAATAAATATGTTTGTATGTATTTGTAGTGTAGCACGATTATATAGAGTATATTTGTGATTGTAGCAGTTTTTCGGTATGCATAATTTTCTAACTATACATATATGTATGTAAGTATGTTCGAGTGTGTATGTCCATAAGTGTTTTAGTTTTTGAAAATCAACTTTTTAATCGCATATTTTATGTAAATGGGCCAGTATATATGTTTTTGTTTTTAAGTGAATACTTGTTATAAAGTGCATAGATAAGCTTTGTAGTGTTTATATATGTGTAAATAGAGTATAATGTAAACAGTTTTATGAATTTATTTCCGGTCTTTTTTAATTTAATTCTCCATTTGCATACAGCGCAACAATTACCATGACTTAATACTTTGTTTAGGTATGGCAATAGTAAATTATATTCATTACACATTTTTCTGTTGTATATATGTATTTAAGTTTAATTACTTATAACATTTTTTTTTTTGTACACTTGGGCACAGATACACAAATATCGCTGCACTAATGTATTTTATGCCATATACAATAAGCATTGCTTTAAGGGTTAGATATAAAGTAAGCGTCATGCGTTGTTTTTATTGTTTTCATATTTTGTTAACACGTATGTATGTATTAAATTCAAAAACCATTTTCTATACCTGGCTGGTAGGTTTTCTTATGTATATGTAGACGCAGAAGCGGAAAAAAAGTGCGCTACCGCGAATATAAATTTGTATGACGGGGTCAAAAATCAAATGCCAATAAAATGTTTACATAAACCTGCTAAAAATTAGTGCTGCACATTAAGTTGAATTTAAAATAGTACTCTACCCTAGGCGGAAATTCAAGGTCCTAGGTTCGAAAAAAACTAATTGACGGCAGCGCCGTCTACGAAGTCATTGATGCCATTTTTTGGCGAAAACTGTCATTATGACTGACTTGGATTGACTAAGGGAACTACCCTTAAAAATTAAGTCAATGAAAGCCACTGTTTTCAAAAAAAAAAAATGTCTAGTGAAAGAGAGAGGCGTTAACTCGAATAGTAAAAAAGATAAACCCAGTCTGCCTGAGATAGTAGATGACTAATGCCATTCCCGACGAGGAGACATGACAAAATTTGTATTTATCGTAAACAGTCATTGTTCGCTCTTTGAGAACGTCTGTGATTGAGAAGCGATGACTTTCCGTGTCATACCAAAATATTGCTGAAATATGCAGAAAGCAATTTCAATGGATGATTCATCAAAGGTGAGTTTAGCAGAGTGGTACTTGAAGCATTTCTCCCCCAATGTCTATGATCCTATTACAGGTCTATTCTGCACGTTACCGAAGATTTTGTAACCGGAAAGTTTTATTACCAAAATAATGTTACCAGTTCTTGTCACCGGGGTTCTAGGTACGTTGGTAATATAGTTAAAATATTCAGCAATAAAGAAATGTGGATATTCTGGCATTGCAAATTTCACGGGGAAACATTTTGTTACCAGTTTATGAGATGGTCACCAAACTTACCAGTACACGGAATGTGAAAAGGGTAAAAAATTTACAGGAACTTTATTTACCGGTTACAAAATTTTTATTACCAGAATAGACCTGCTAATCCCTAAAATGGACAATCATATTTTTTTTGGTGAAAATTTGTTGAGACAAACGCACCTACTATAACGGTCCGATCATATCCAGCAGATATCTTAAGCGTTATAGATCTTTTTCTCAAGGAAACTGCTTCACTTAATGCTCTTATAATGAGGGATTTGGGATGGTGGCAAGAGCCGTAATTCTGGTATCGAAGTGCATCTCTTTCAATTAACTTTTTTGGCAAAAAATTGCGTGATTCGGGCCGAGACAGACTGTTTACTGGGCATACAAATTTCAAGTGGTTTTTACTGATGTACAGTGCTAAATTTAAATAAATAAAACCAAACGAGGAAAGGAGAATCCCGACTTTATTCAATCTCACGCATACTTCCATATTTCGTTGCCTTTGATATAGCTTTAAAAAAACAAAAATCCACTCTACAGTAACCTCCGCTTTCAAAATTTAATTAAGTACGAAAATCAATTAACAAATTGGTTCAAATAAGGGTTAAACGTAGTCAATTAATCGGAGGATACTTTACCAGTTTCTGAAATGAATTAAGTTAATGCTATTTAATGCCAATGATTAAGGATTAATTGTTGATATTAGTCTGTTGGTTTAAAGATTTAGGCAGCAGTGTAGTGTGTGTAAAATATTGACTAACATAGCTTAATGATTCTTAATTCAAAATTAATTTTCAATAGTAAATAATTTGTGCTTTCACTAGTTATATGCATTCTTAAATATGAATAATACTTCATTTGACTAAAAATGTCTTCTAAAAAAATTATATGCAATTGGCTAGTTATTTATGTTTAACGCTATTTCGTATGCTCTTCTATGTAATTGAATTGTTAGCGTTTTTTTAATGATTGCGCTTAACGATTGGCCGATCATTTCATTTTTTCTTTTAAAATATTTTGAATTTTCGTAACGATATCTCGAATGCGAATTTAGGCTACGAGTGGTAAATGGAAACTATGCAAGTAGTAGTAATTTGTGTAAGTAGTGGTCGTTATGTTTGTGGTGGTGGTGGAGGTGATGGTATTATCTTTTAGTTATGTATGTCTAATTTAAGTTGCGCATTAGCTTAACACTTACCGTAGCCTTCGCCTTGCAGGAAAAGCCTGAAGGCTTCGGCCAATTTCGCTGGCTGCTCCTCCAGCACCATGGCGCAATCGGAGATCTGCAAGCAAAACCAAAAAAAAAATATAAAGTAAATTCCATTCCAGGGATTTCGTCATAAATTCCGCTAAGCTATTTAGCAAACCTTCATCCAAGATGAATTTGTTGGATCCAAGCGCCCATTAAAGGTAACCGTATCATCGACATGTGGCGACAACGCGCCAGTAATATTGATCACTGGCATTTTCAGTGTGCATGCCGATGGCTGTGTGCCGGGAGTGCCTGGTGGCGTGCGTGTTATATTCAAATCGTTGCGGTGTATATACGAATTGATAAACATAGCCAAATTAGTGGGATTGACACCACGTTCAAAGTGTTGCTTATACATTTGCACCAAATCGTGATTACGCTCCTCTGGATTGCGTCCGAAATGATGCCACATCAGGTAGTCGACGACACTCTGAGTCATGCCTTTGGTGCGCAAGAAGCGTGCATTGAAGCTCTGATAGCCCCACTCAATCCAACCGGACTGTGTCGACACGCAATTGATTAGCACCAAAGCGCCGACCTTATCCGGATTGGTGTGGGCGAAACGGGCCAATATATTAGCGCCAGCGCCAACACCAAAACCAATCACCGACTTGAGTCCAAAATGTGACATCACAAAGACTAGCTGAGCGGCCAATTCATCCATGGTAGGATAGATGTAGCTGTGGAAATAAGATACATACATAGTAGTATATTGGGCGTCCATACATCTACATATACATAAAATAGATATCAATATTAATATTTACTCTTCCGGCAATGTAGGTGCACCCTCCTCTTGTCCAGGCGCTGTAACATGATAGACGCAGAAATTCTCCAGCAGCCCACGCATTGGTGGGAAATTGAAGAAACCAGCAAAGCTAGTGGCATCTAAAAAAATAAGGATAGAGTTAGATGGGGTAAAAAGAATTATTTCAAAATGCATAGTTATGTACACAAGTGCAATATAAGTACAGTGAGTGTCAGTGAAACTCGTACAGGAAATTTTTTTCCATTTCTTTTTTTAATTTTGTTTTATTTAAATCTTATTATTTTTAATAAAAATGTAGTTCACATTACAACAAAATCCATATAACTCAAAGATTCTAACTTTGTAACAATTAAAAAAAGTCGTCAAATTTTCTTCAAAAGTCCACACTTTTTATTCAGAATTTTTAGATTATTTTTAGATATGCAGTTTTATAGCCCATTCAATTTTGGTTTAATAAAGTGAAAGTTTAAGTGGCTGTAAGATACCGTAGATTTTTGGAATTTTTTTGTTGATTTTTATTTTTTTTTGTTGACGGTGTTGTGCATCTTCGTTGATATCCGAATGGATCGCATATTATTTCATATGGAAGAAAATACCGTCAACAAAAAAAAAAAAAATTCCAAAAATCAATGGTATTTTGTAGCCACTTCAAACTTGTACTTTATTATACTAAAATGCATACCCGAAAAGATTCTCAATAAAAAGAGTGAAAACTTGATGAAAATTTGAAAAATTTTTTTATTGTTACAAAGTTACAAACTTTGTGTTGGATATGGATTTCGTTGTAGTGTGAACTATCCTGTTTTTTACCAATAGAAGGAAGTTCAACTTGAGGCAAAATATCTAGGCGTAATACTAGATAACAGACTCAACTGGATCTCGCATCTCACAGCGGTTGCCAATAAGGCCATGAGAGCATTTTATGATTGCCAAAGACTTCATCGTAATACTTGGGGAATATTCCCGAAATTAACATAATGGTCATTCAATACGGCAATAAAACCGATTGTCATCTATGCCTCACTGGCCTGGTAGCCAAAAGCCAAGCAGGAAACCTCTAAAGTCACTCTGGGTAAGCTCACCCGCCTGGTTTGTGTGGCCATAATGGGGGATATGCGCTCGTGTCCGACAGAGGCGCTTGGTGTCATCACAGGCATACCGCCTCTAGCCGGAGCGCCCTGAGGCTACCGAAACTAAGTATAAAGCTTGAAAAGTGGCCACTTGAGTGTCCTAAAACCATTCTTAAACGATCCCGTTGTAAAACTCACAGACTTAATGCTACCGAAGCTGACCTTTACAAAGCCCTACACGGTAATGATATCTGAAAGGGATACCTGTAAAACGATAATCGCCATGTTCGGCGAGAGAACTTGAAAACCTGACGATGGGGACACTGGGGCCGACATATATGGACTAAGATTTCAAAAAAGCGTGGCGATGGGCCAGGCGGAAATTTTTCCAATTGAAGTCTGTGTCCACGAATGTCTTCGCAGAAGGACACATGGGGAGACAATAAACATCATGTTGGCTAGCCAGGCAGCGTTAAGAGCACTTGACTCTTGTAAAACGGTGTCAAAGGTAGTAGACAGTTGCAAAAGGGTACTGGTTAGACTAGGAGCCAGTAACAGAGGCAACGTAACGATGGCAACGAAAGGGCTGACACTCTAGCGAAATGCGGTGCCCAACGGAGCCTGATCGGCCCTCAGCCTCTCTTTGGTTCATCCAAAGGATACACAGCCGAGCTCCTAAGGGGATGGGAGGACTTGCAAGTTACCACCCAATGGCGCTCGACACAGGACAATAGGCAATCAAAAAGATGCACAACTCCCTCTCGAGGAATCTCTTAAGGGCTGCAAAATCGTATCAGGGAGGGTTTAAGAACTCTCACCAGACACCTGACAGGACATTGCAGGCTGAGGTACCATCTGCACAAGATGGGACTCTCAGAGGGCCTGGGTTCAAGCCCTGGTCGGAGCAACATCGCAAAATATAGAAAAATTTGTTTTCTTAACAGCGGTCGCCCCTCGTCAGGCAATACCAAACCTCCGAGTGTATTTCTGCAATGAAAAACAGCTTCTCATAAAAATACAATCGCCGTTCGGAGTCGGCGTAAAACTGTGGGTCCCTCCGCTTTGTGTAACAACATCAAACCGCAACCCACAAATCGGAGGAGAAGCTCGACCCAACACTAACATATGTGTAAGCGCTAATCTGTTGTGATGGCTTTATCGCAAGGATAAAATGATACGATACTCTCTTTCTCGTGAGGGCGCTGTAAAGCATCCTTCAATACTTCTACTGCGGCGAAAAGCATATTAGAGTATTTCTTGAGAAAAACTTTTTGAATTTTTCTATCTTTATTTTTAACAGCCGTTTTCCTAAGTAACTTTTAAAATTATCTGCCCCTCAAACACAACTTTTGTCTTTAAAAAAGGGAAGATAAATTAAGCTACTCGAGAAAAAGGCACTTAATTTTAAAAGATTCTTACATTATCACTAACAATGCTTTTACTTAAAAACCCTGTCCGCCAATTCAGCAGAAAAATCAGAAAGTCGCGTATCACTTTATTCATGTCCCTCAAAATCGAACTAAGAAGAACTCTTTTTTTTTTTATAAAAATTAATCATACTCACAGTTCAATCCCAAATCATGATACGTTAAAATGGCTGGTTTAGAAGTGTCACCCTGTATGGCCACATGTATATCCCCTTTATCGGTGGGCACACGACGTTGATCGCATGCCTCCAAAATAGAGCCGCGTGCATTCGGGAATTGCAATTGCACAGACCGCAATTCAATATCGTCCATGGGATCGATGGGCATGGTGCTGAAGGGGGAAAAATATGAGCAACATGGAAAATATTTATATGTGCACACATACATATATATTTAGAAAAAAATACTTTCTTTTAAGTATAATAATTATGCAAGTTCAACCTGACTTATCATGAATAACTAACTGCTGGGCATTATACGTATAAATTTTATATGCTAAGTGGTAACTTTTGAATTTTGGTAACTACTTAGTTAGATGAGAGGAGGTCTTTATGATTTTCCAATTGGTATTTGAGCATTTGGTGTGTATGTAAAATAAGCGTAGAGTTTGAGCTTATGGTGTGGAATTGTTGTTACTCTAAAACTGATGCATTTGCTTTTACTAAGTATGCAAGTTGAACAAACTAGCAGGTAGACTGGTTAAATAGCATATATTTTTTTATTTTGTTTTAATGCTATCGGATTGTGTGCTCACAATTTGGATTTTTCAAATTTGTGAGTCTGATTGCAAAATACAGTCATTGACAAATATATTTGGACACTGATTTTTTACCATACTCAAAATGTTTTTCGTGGTAAATTTTTTTCGTTCATTTTTTTAAATAAATTTTGAACGCATTCTACAATAAAAATTATGTAAATCAAAATTGCAAACTTTGGAAAATTAGAAATTTTAGGAAAATTCGGAATACAAATAAAATTGCGTACCTGAATTTATTTTGAACAAAAAAAAGTTTGAAATTTTGGTAAAAATTTACTGCAAGGTTTAAAATTTTTATTTACATGATTTTTGATGTAAATTGAGCTCTATATTTATAAAAAAAATTAACACAAACAAATTTTCCATTAAAACATTTTGAATATCGTAAATGTGTTTCATTACTTTTGCCAGTGACTGTACACGTGTTTGTTTTTTTTTTTTATTTTTGCTAATTTTTTATGTGCGTGTATATCTATTTATGCAAATCAGACTAGTGTGTAAATACGTTCAGGCTTAGGCTTGAATATTTGTTAAGTCAAATCCATTGGTAGTGTTTATAAAGTATGTTTTTTTTGTTGCCATATTTTACTTTTCTAAAATACTCAGCCGAAATTTTATTGCAACTCTTTGCTTGCAGGGAATTTAAAGGAAAACTATCATACAGCTGCTAAGCTAAGTGTTTCAAGTCTAATAATAAGCTATGTATGTATAATTCTAAAAATCCAAGGATAGTTTATAAGCTAACGAGTATGGTTAAAATTAAAGTAAGTTAAAATATTAAACGAATAATCATACAAAGTAAGATTTTTCTATTTGTTTTCTTGTACGTTATAAAAGCTAAGGAAAATGCATAAAATTATATTCTATTTAAATTCAAAAATATTTTAGTAAATTAACAAAAGGCGGGGGGCTAAATATATATATATAACAGCAAAGTGGTTTTTGGGTTTCTTTTACGCTCACACACTGTTATATGCACGAAAAGTCATTTGGTTTGATGTAAATTTTGTATACATATGTATATTGCATTGTAGATTTTTTTTTTTTTTGATTCTTTCAAGATGAAAAACTATTTTCTTATGTATTTAGGTTGTAGTTGCTATTTAGTTGTAATTGTAATTGTAATTGTAGTAGTTTATTGTAGACGTATGATGTATGTATTGTAATTTTCAACGCTCTTACCCCAACAGACGTGCCTCCTCGGCCGTGTGTGTCGGCGCAGATGGCATCTTCGTGTTCAGTGGCTTACCAATTTTGTCCCGGTCTCTGAAATAAATACTATAGACATGCAAGCGCAAAGAAAACAATTTTCAAAGAAAAAAAAAATGTACATAAGTAAAAACTAAACATTAATCATGAGCGTATTTTCTGGTGAACTTTTAGAGAGTGTATAAACTGCGATTTATTGGACCTTTTTTATTTAGGTAGTCTTCCCATAAAAAGGTAAATTCAATGATCTCATTAGGCAAAAAAAACCAAATGGGTGTGCTCTTTTGAGCTTTTGCACCTCAATCGTGATAAAAAAGTTATTCACAATGGGATTGATAAGCGCCAAAGCTTAATATGATACTCGCATAAAATTTTTTAAATGTTAGACGAAAAATTTATTTTGTTATTTCAACTCTGTATTTTTTTTATTGTAAACTGTTTATTATTTCTATTGTTTTAGTTTGAAATTGCAATTACTCAAACATTTTCCAAAGTACTTTTCAATGAAATCCCCAAAATTTCGGTGCTCTCGAAAAGCTCATAAAGATTTCGCTCATAAGTAACGTTTTAAGCCAAATATAAAACATGTTCTATAAAAGAAATAAGTTTAAAGGCATTAAAAAGAGAAACATTTCAAGAAAATAGGAAAGAGCGGAAGGCTAGCATTCATCATAGTAACGAAATTTAATGCAGTTAATTTTTTGAGTGGGTGTATGCGTACATATATATGTATGTATATGCGTATGTTGTGTGATTAAGAAAAATATGAAAGACAGACAGGAGATAGCTTGATATTATGTAAAATATTAGTAAAAGCATTGGAAATGTCCTTATTTAAAATTTTATCTTTTAAACTTTTATGTAATTACAACAGCGAAGGGCAAAGAGAGCTTTTACTCTGCAGGCCTCTATACAAAATACATAGCAAGCTTAAAAGAGCTTTGCCCGCCGGCAAGGCTATGTCGATCTCCGAATTAGAACAATAGTGGTCAGAGAGATATTCTACTCTATTTCCGTATGGTACTGACGATCTGAGAGAGAGAGAGAGAGAACTTTTACTCCCTTTGTGTTCATACGTATAAAATATGGAGGAAGCTTTAAAACCTTCTCTTGCTGGATATGTTTTGCTAGTGACTGCCGTATAAAAAGTTTATACAAGCTTGGCCTATAAACCAGCGTTGGGCAGAGAGAGCTTTGGCTATGCATGCTTGCGCGCGTGTTTAAGCTTTCTATACATTTTTACCTTCCTTTTATTAGCTCGCAATGTAACTATGTAATATTGATGCGCCTAAAAGATGCAGCGATTTTTATTCTCAAGTTACATACCTGATGACAGAACGAATGGCAATTATAATAGGGAGGTTCTAGTTTTTTAAACTACATATAGTTTTATGTATAGTCGCGTGCAGAGTAAAAGCTCTATCTGCCCATTGCTGCTGTAAACCAAGGGTACAAATCGGTTTTGTAACGAACCTAACCGCCGCTTTTTTCGTGCTTCTAACCGAACTACCAACAAAACCGAAAATTTCTCGAAAATTTTTATATGCGCTCCTGTGTTGGCAGAGGAGTCGTGGTGAGTAGTTCGACAAAATGTTTTGTATTTTATTTATAAAAGAAAATCTGCGTACTAAACTTTAACCTGCTTTAAGGTTGAATTATAAAATTTGTGCTTACAGCAAAAATGTAAAAAATAGATATCATTTTTTTTTTGTCAAATTTGCATAGAAGAAATGTATGCATACATGTATATTAACATATGGTAAAGTAAATCACCAATATAAGAACACTTCCCATACACATACCGAGCATAGAAGAAGTCTTATGTGATGGATTAAATTCTGTCGATTTCTATGATATTTAGTATGCCTTTGGCTAGGATGGCTTAATTAAATTAATGAATTGATAATAAAATTACTTCTTTATGAAAATATGTAGTAAATAACAATATGTATGTAGAAAGATATGAATCGCATTGCCTTTTATTGTGAAAAAGGAGAAATCAAAATAAGTTTTGAGCATATTTATGTACATACTCGTATGTATGTAAATCTAGTTTCGTGTAAAATTAAAGCTAAAATGAAAAATCAAAATAGCTAAACAATGTAATAAATTTGAGATGCAAAGCAATAATTTACAAAATGCTTGACTGGCAATAAGTATAAAAAAGTAGAACATTACAAGGCCCTCTTTAAAAGGAGTACATACATACATATATGTACTTAGATACATGCAGATTAAAACATAAAAACAGGCAGGCGAATGCAAAGGCTACAAAAACTAGCGCAGACAAAAGGATAAATACATGCAAACGTATCTTACAAGGAAAAATGTTTGCGCATAAAAATATTAAATAGTTGTGCTTAAAAAGCACAAAGCATAAAATATCTTTCACATTCTGACGCCAATAAATTACGTTCACTTACATACAGACATAATAACGGGTGATTTTTTTGAGGTTAGGATTTTCATGCATTAGTATTTGACAGATCACGTGGGATTTCAGACATGGTGTCAAAGAGAAAGATGCTCAGTATGCTTTGACATTTCATCATGAATAGACTTACTAACGAGCAACGCTTGCAAATCATTGAATTTTATTACCAAAATCAGTGTTCGGTTCGCTTTACGTCCGATTTATGGTCTACATAATCGACCAAGTGAGCAAACAATTAATGCGATTGTGACCAAGTTTCGCACTCAGTTTACTTTATTGGACATTAAACCAACCACACGAATGCGTACAGTGCGTACAGAAGAGAATATTGCGTCTGTTTCTGAGAGTGTTGCTGAAGACCGTGAAATGTCGATTCGTCGCCGTTCGCAGCAATTGGGTTTGCGAAACACATATCGAACCGAACACTGATTTTGGTAATAAAATTCAATGATTTGCAAGCGTTGCTCGTTAGTAAGTCTATTCATGATGAAATGTCAAAGCATACTGAGCATCTTTCTCTTTGACACCATGTCTGAAATCCCACGTGATCTGTCAAATACTAATGCATGAAAATCCTAACCTCAAAAAAATCACCCTTTATATAAAAACTATTAAATAAACAGGACAGAGCGTATGTCGGTAAATTTGTGAATACAAATTATTCTTTTCTGTATTTTGTGTCCTGCTTTTGTTGGTCCTTTTCGCCCGCAAACGTAAATATATAAAACGGTATTCGATCGTAAAATTAGAAAGTAGGCGCCACAAAAGCGGCGCATATTTCACACAACTCTCACATTCAAAAAATAATTGGTTTGCATGTACATACATACATACATACATACACATTGGTAGCTGCCTGATTGTAAATCGAAATAGAGAAATGGGGGCATCCAATCCCAAGCCAATAAAAAAATCCTTCATGAAAGCAGTCCAACGAATTTTTAACTCCCGCACCAAGCTCCACAATCTAAGCCAAAATAATCTGGAATAGTGCAAATCTAATCAATATTTTTTTCCCATTCGAAGCCATAAAAAGAAGTTGTTGTTTTTAGAATTTTTATAGTTATTCATTACGACACACACACAGTGTGTTACTTTCCTCTTCTAACTGATAGCTGCGGCAAGTTTTATTATACGGAAACCCTATTCCTGCCGCATGCTTCCAAGGTGCCATTGTTCCGTTATGGTTGCTATTATTCTTCATGCTTCTGTCTTTGATCCACCAAGCAGGTTCGAGTTCTTCGTCTTGTTGCAGTCAGGCTAGAGTTCCCTTGTTAACTTGCAGATCTGTATGTATATGTTTGAAACAAGCCAGTCCAAAGAAATGTAGATTCATTTCTCTTTGGATCATTACAAGAGCGCAAACCAGTGCAACCGCTTCAGCCATTTCAGTAGCTCCCTCAGTGCCTTCGAGGTATCTATCTATCAAAGTATCTAGCTCTTAAAGTATCTGATTTGTTGTTTTGTTTTTATACCCTTTTCTATTAATTAAGATTTTACAGGCTTCAATGATACATATAACTTCCACCAGGGAGATCCTTATTATCCCTTGCCAAACGCCAATTGCTTCAGAGTAGACTTCTGATGGTACACCGAAGCACATCTGTCGCTGTACTTATAAAGATATTGCCTTTTTATCGGAAATAGTTCAGTATTTTCAACAATAGGAATACAAATAGCAACAAAAATAGCCGACCTACCAGAAGCTACCATAAGCGAAGTAAGTAAATGCATCAGAAAATTCAGATACATAGAGAATAAATTTCTCTCAAAATGGCGCTAATTGTGGAAGAACTGAAACCAACCAACAAATCAATCCTTTGATCCAGTTGAAATAACACGATTCCTGGGCCTACCGCTGGTCGAACTTGACGACAACGAGTTAAGGGCTAGCCGATTTAGGCAGGGCTTAGTAGTGGCGTTACTGCAAAAATATAACAACAACCAACCAAAAGTGTGTTAACTACAAAGTAGCTGAATTCGAAACAATGGACCGTTTTCTTAAATTTCAAACCTCAAAACTTGATTTTCGGAGGAATTTTCAAATCGACCCAGCTCACGTAAATCTTAATATTTTTCCGAAATATTATGGTGGTAGCCTTAAAATATAATACATTTTATAATACCGATACAAAAACAGCACCGATTCTTTTTTTTTTGGAGAGTAATGCACCCTAATGTACACAGATGTAAACTTCAAAGGCACAAAAATCCTAAACAGCCGTCAGTACAAGTGTTTGCTTCCATATTTTTCCAGTAGCTTCAAGCGGAAATCAAAATTGGGATCACCACACTCAACCAGCCAGGAAACCACCACCCGCATATCCACTTGAGAGAGTCGCTAGGTCAGAAGCACTCAAATGCATATTCAGCAAAAGTCCAACAGCACACAAAGCGCTTGACTTCTATGAACAAATATTGTATGTAAGTATGAGTAAATATGTGAATATACATATCTTTGTCCTAGGCAAACACGAATTCGAAATAACATTACGCCGCTTTTAGTTTTACGGGTGAATAAATTTCAATTGGATTCACTGGCTCTGCTATGGAAATGTAGTTAAAGGCAAAGGTAAACAGCATAACTACAGGCCGAGCAGATTCAAGTAAAGGCCAGCCTAAATATAACGGTAAAAAGGGCGAAAAACAAACAATTTTAACTAAACGTTAAGGAGCCCTATTTAAACGCAAATTGGTTTTTGTTAGAGGGGACTGGACTCTTTAGAAATGTAATTTTTGTTCTTTCATTTTGCTTGTTGTTGGGTGTAATTACGGTCAATTAGCGAACAGCTATTAAATTTAAGCAAATAAAGAAAGGAAGTAGTGGTATAGATAGTAATAGGGGTAAAAAGGAGTCAGCTTGCATGCATTTTTCATATTAACACAATGCGCCTTAACAGGTAACGTTTCATTTTCAAGCAATGATTTCATAGAAGTGCCTGTAAGTGGAAATACTTAAAAAAAAACCTTAAGTCCGCAGTATCTGTTCATCAGCAGATGCGGTTGCAAGTGGGTGTCAGTCTTGGAGTAAAAGGCTTGCTTTTTAATCAAAGGGTTGAGCTTGGGACCCCGTCTAAAGAAAGCCAGAGCCGTGTTGAGGTCGGTATAATGACAAAAGGTTATACTAAAAAATAATACGACGTTCAGGGTCCTCTATTTGTCTAAGAGACCTATGTAAATGCTCACACCTGGGAAGCCATTTATCGACCGATAACACTCCTCTGTTTCTTAGCGAAGACAATAGAGGTCTTGTTACTTCTACAATTCAGGTACCATCTGCCTTAGCGAAGTGAGCATGGCATCCGCATAGTGCACAGAATCACTCAGATAACTCGTGGCGTTAACAGCAGTCACCACTCTGAGAGAACAGTCCTAGTAGCGTTGGACGTGTCAAAGGCGTTTAACATCTTTTGTCATTCGACGCTACTAGAAGACGTTGAAGCTTCATTTCTTCCACAGGAACTCAAACGGTCGCCGTCGAATTATAGCCGACCATTTAAGCACAAGAGGTTTGAAGTGACTTGTGCCACTTTCAATATACACGGCTCAAATATGAGGAGCAAAAATGCAAACCTTGACCCGTTAACCACTTGTAGATGATGGAATCTATGCTCCACCATGAGCAGGTAACAAGCGTGATATCCGCTAAAGTTGATGAACTACGGGTTTTATTATTCAAATAAGGTAAGTTGACAGCGGAATGCATGCCTGATAACTGGGTTCTAGGCGTACGTTGCCTGTTTGGGCCTAATTAGGGTGGCCCTGAACCTGGAAAATCCACCATTGACCAGATGTAGCACCAGAGTTAATAAGTTTTTAATATATAGCTTCATATGTGGGTACAGGGGTGTATCTGCAAGCCAGCTTACAGAATATAAAAAAACGCATTTCAGAAAAGGTGTCAATAGGTTATTGCCTAAGTCAAATTACTGTATAGAAAATGACCCGTATTTTAAATATTTAGTTATTATAAAATTAGTTTTCACAAGCGCCACTACACAAGGCTATCGCACACGCAAAACTTAAGTAATTAATTAAACAAATAAAACCTTCGAACGTATTTGCTTGAACTCTGAAGCATTCGTGCAACTAATAATAAAATGCAATATAAATTTACAGAAATCTTAAGAAATGTGTCGACAAACGTATTATTGCATCAGTACGTGAATACATACTTACATAAGTATTTGTTGTGGTCTTTTAGAATCAGTAATTTTCCCTTTCTATATAAAATGTATAAATCTATAATACCCACCAAACCTAATTGAGGTCAACCTTAAGACTGCCACTAAGCTTTATGTATGTATTTATACGGAAACTAGACACACAGTGTTTCGACTATACGGAAGCAGGAGGAAAAAAATCATGGTGGCAGTTGATAAAAAAAAAACCGGTTGGGCTTAGAGAGGGAAAAGTAAAAGTCATAAACACAAAATTTCACATCATTTACTCACCCCCCCCCCCNGAACGAGAATTTTTTCAAAAAAATACTGGAATTTTGACTATCGAAAACATCGATGGTTTTGTAAGCACTATCGATAGTTTTCACGTATACGTAAATTATTCAGTAAGAGTAAAAGCCGGCGCTATCTGTTTCATCTTGTGAGTCGGAATGGACATTTAGCAAAGCACGGCAAATAATTTCAGAGCGCGGATGCTGCTTGAAGCCAAAAATCGTTGATAAACTTTTGTTCCTTTACACAAATATGGACATATTTTGATCTCATTTTCAATAAAAGTTGTTGCGTTTAATTTGTAGACTTCTTTAATCAAAATTATCGATATTACTATCGATAGTGTCGACATTTTCGATACTATCGTTGGTTGTGACTATCGAAACTATCGATGCCCACGACAAGAAAGGAACATACAAGGATATAACATCCGTTAATAACTAATAAAATAAGTCAAGAAAAATCCAGGACGATACCATCAAACAATAATGGGAAGTGTTCCAGAGAAAGTAAAAAATTTTACGCTATAAGGTAATACTTTTTTTTACTATTATTTTCTTCGTTTGAATTATATTTGCGTTAATAAATTATAAAATTTTTGAAAATTTAATCAGTGGTTGTTGAGACATATTTATTTTTCAATCATTAATTTCAATTGCGTCACATGGGTAGTACACTTATCGACATGTCGGCAAAAAAAGAACAAAGCGACTGTCGTCTTCAAATTAAACTCTCTACCAAAATAATTTTGGTTTGATGGGTTATTAAATGTTATTAATTTTGTTTTTTTTTTCGCGTGTACTCGTGTTTACATGCTACCCAATATATATATCTAAATATGTATGCATGTGCAAATATATCTCATCGTTATTCACTTTTTTTTCTTATAACTTGCCAACTGCCGGCTTGTTTTGACTTAAAAAAAAAAATCGCACTTAACATCTTACACCCGATTGCACCGGATTTGAACCGGTGTGAACTGGATGGCGCTGAGTTCAAGTGATTAACAATGCAAGAAAATGCAATGCAATGAAGCTGATTGTATGAATGGAAGCGTGAAGTGACGGAGCGAATGCCGGCGGCAGCGCAGTATTTATGGTCGACCGGTGCACAAAGTAGATATTGCTTTGCGCCGGCGACCACGCTGCCAGTGTTAAAAGCTTAGTAAATTATTTGAATACTTCTGGTTGACTTATTTATGTTAAATGATCACGAGAGTCACGATCGATTACGTGGGCAGTTATGGTGACTGCGACTGAGGTGGCGACTGCGACACCAGGCCTTTGGCGTACTCCCACTTTTTTATTTTTGCTTAGTTAGTAAATTTATTAATTCATTGTTATTTTGTTTTCTATTTTTGCTGCTGCTGCTACTAGTACATGTTTACTTTGTTTAATAACAAACCATAATTGAAGTAGTAAACAAATGCTCATAAACATACTAGTAAATACATGCACATTTGAAAATGTACGAGTAGGCAGCAACGTGACGGAAATAGTGGTGGAAATGTGCAAGCATTGTCCATCTGGAAACCTTACAGAAAAAAGGCTGATATTCCTGAACTTTGGCAGCGATCGATTTTCTGAGATTGATTCTTTAGACCAGATTTGGCCAGCGAGAGCTTTCATTTGGTGCCTGCCCTATATAAATTGTACAGAGAACTTTTGAAAGCTTTGGCACGCGTGCCTATGAAGTGGCCAACTGTGCTTTAGACATTTTCCTAAGAAATGGCCATGGTCTCAAGCCTTCTCATTCTGTTTGCTCAGGACTAGCGACACGACCAGCTCGATTTCTTCGTTCATTTGTCTACCGTTGCTTTGAAGAGACACCTTTTCACCGGGGGGGTGAAATAACACAAACGGCAATAACGCAAATTTGTGTTATTTCCCATTTGAATGTGAAATAACACAAATTTGCTTTATTTCATTTCTCGTTGAGCAATAAGACCAACTTTTATACTTAACAATTTGAGTAATAAAGCAAACTAGTGCACATATGTACGTAGTCACCCAGTTACATTTGACAAAAAGTAGTACATGAANGTTTCCAAAAGAAAGCTTTTGTTGGAAAAGCCTTTTGTGAAAACTTTTATTGAGTACTAGGCTGCAGGAGAAAAAAAAACGATTTTTCGATTTCGAAATTCGAATACGGATAAGTGGCCAAACACTCTCCTGGGTACCCGTCTTTATCGCCGAGGCTTTACAAGAAACGAGCTGAGGAAATTTAAGGAAACATTAAGCAAATCGGCAGAAAGAATTATTACTTGCGTTACCACAGGACACTGCACTATTGCTCCAATGTTGGCGTATACCAACAAGTTTTCTCTGAAAAAGTTGTCGGGATAAGGAAGAGGTGGAATTGATTCCCCATTTTCTATTTCATTGTTCAACTTTCCAAACAAAGTGCCTCCAGCCTTTGAGATCTCGCTTTTTCGTCAGGACTTAAGCAAAGTTCCAAGATACTTAATGTAATTTTAAAAGCGGTCTTTCTAACGGTAATCTAACCTTCAACAATTTCTGAATACGCTTTGTAGAAATCTTAATAGAGGGTCTAAGGCTATATGTATATTGCCTTCGCGACTTTTCCAGAGACTTACAAAATACTTTATCATAAGAACTTAGTTTGTCGCTACAATATTCATGCTGTATTTGTGCAGAAATCGTTTTTATTTATCTATTCTATTCCCTACACGGAAAATCCTTAGCTTATCTCTCAACTTTTCCTTTAAGAAATCAGATCCATTTTTTTTTTGGTGAAAATTCATCAACAGCCAATCAGACTCTTTGCTTGTTTTTCTCAAAAGCACAATTTCTTAGAAATGCATGGCAACTTGCAACATGCTCTCCATACACAGACAACCCAAACAATGTTTTCCCACATTTGCTGCGCTACTTCTGAAGAAACGTAACAATGCATTTCTGTAGCAAGTGCACAAGGATATTGCATTTAGCAGAGATGGTTTCGTCTTTTAAATCGAAAAATAAACGCACATCCTCATATCCTCCAAAGAATCGATTGGATTCAATTCCAAGAAGAAAATTCCAGAAATCAAACTGCTCACATTACCACCTGGTGCTGGTTCCCATCCATCCGACTATCATACAAGAGAATATGGGGCTACTTAAATACATACTGCATTGCATGCCTGTGGTGGGTGTTAAAGAAAGTAGCACACAAGTGCCTTCGCAACGCTGAGCCATATGAAAAATGCATAAGCAACATACTTACGAGCACATATGTATGTACAACACATCAACATCAGCAGCTATAGAAGCAAAAGAAATTACACGTAACGCAATAGCAGAATTAAAGGTTCTACAAAATGTAAAAATAAGAAATAATGCAACTTTGTATCGAATAAGAATCTACTATACATACATATGTATGCCATACACTAACACTTTGAGGGTATTCATTAGCTTGCGGCTCGGCGTACAGTGGTTCGGATAGCAGATCTAGCTGGACCAAAGGCAAAATTTTGTTTTTAAAATACTTTATAGTACTGGGAATACATTCCTGACAATACATTCAGATAGAAATTGAATTGCATTTGTTAAAGCAATAAACTTATGGGAAAAAGGTAAGTCAACGCCAAAGGGTTTTTGAGAAAAGGTATGCGCAATAAAGTGTTAAAACACGAAATTTTCAAATACATTAAATTTTTCGCTTTATTTATAAAACTTTATTTTATAAAACAATGAAAGGAATATTTTTAAAATTTTTTTTTTTGGTTTTTTGAAAAATTCTTCTAGAACTTCGTCAACTGAAAAATTTATTATATTTTTTTTATCCCTGTGAATATACACAGATTCTAGACCGTTGAGCCTTTATTGACCTGAGATATTTCTCATGAAAAACTTCGTTCAGGTATAGCTATTGAAACGGACAAAAGTGCCAATACGCGTAAGATCTTAAAAACATTTCCAAAAGTTACAAGGAAACTGGATTATTAAAAGTATAGTACCTGGTTGACTGTGCTTTACTCGAAGCGCAAATATACACATATACATATACGGAGAATATGAGCAACACCTTCAACAAAAACAAAAATGCTAAAACTCAACGAAAAGCCCCAGGTACTTCAAACCTGCAGTTTATTTACTAGAATGGGATGGCCAACAAAACTGCATACTCAATATCTTTCTAAGAAATCTATTTAAAAACATCGAATTTTTCCTTTCAAATATTGCACAAAGTATGAAACGTGGATTCACGCGGTTTTTGTTAAAAAACACACCAACGGCTATATTCTGTATCACTGACAAATTCTTGTTACAGTTTTTCTTACGGAAAAATACACGAAAAAGTTTAAATTTATCAGTAAAACATTTTTGTCACCGATACAGAATTGGGCTATAAATTTTTAATAAAAAATAATTAAGATTAAATAATAATAAAATAAATAGTCAAAATTTGTCAATATGTAGGTGTCGCATAGACATGATCTGAACTATTTTTAGTAGATAATTAGCTGTTCTATTAAATAATTTTAAAAAGTACTAAGTCATTGGTATTGTGAACTGAAAATAAAAATCAAAATAAAAAGCGAAATATACAATCATAAACAATATTTTGACAACTGTTTATTTTTTACTTTCAACAAATTTATGATCGTTATAACTAATATGTAAGTATAATCTTTGAACAAAAAAATTTCATATACGAAGGGTTAAGATTTTTTAAATATTTCGTTTGCCATGTTGGATGTGTCATTTTGAATTTCAAGTAAATGCCTTTAGATACGTATTCAACGACCCAGAAAACCCCCCGATACCCAGTTCCATAGAAATTTACCAAGTCTCTAAATTTTTCTCCGCCATTTTGAATTTTCGGTAAATGACTTCAGATTCGTAATCAGCGTAATCAAAAAATACCCTAGATAAGAAGTGGTGTAAAAATCCATCAAAACGTATTTGTTTAAATAGTTTCGTCCAGCTTGATTTGCAATCCGAACCACTGTGCGGCGTGGCTACAACTGTATACTACAGCCATGGATCAAAATACCGCGCTTAAACATGCACAATTCTTGTAGTCGCTGGTAAATAAAAAAAAAAGCTTACAATTAAAGTGGGTGCAGGGTCGGTCGGTCGCTCAGCCTTACAATCGTCCAACTTTTTGGCCGATTTGGCGTTAATGTATTTGCGGTCGCCTTTTGTGGAGCCTTTAGTGTGATAGTTTGATAGTTCATGGGCGTTGAATTGATAGGAATCGTGTGCATATTTAAACTTGGTACATGCATGAAAACATGGGCATGTTGGGTGGGGTAACACAACTTTATGCAGGCCAAAATCAATAAATGACAAATTAGTAGTAGAAATGTGATGAAAGAGAAAAATTTTGAAATTAAAATGCACGAACATAGAACAAGGACATATTGCTTATTAATGTGACGTATGTACATATATACTTTTATGTATATTTGGCTTCTGCATTTCGTTGAAGTCTTGTTTTTATAAGACAACAGAAATCGATTAAACTTACTACGGCTGCTTACTAAAAAATGCATTTAATTGTTTGGGTATAAAATTCATTATACACACAGCCTTACAATTTCTTAAAGGTAATTTATTGAGATTTAAGACAGGCCTTGCTATTTTACAGTTAACTTCATTTTTGGTAGAGATTCCTTCTACACTTAGTGTTCCCTATCCTGTACGAAGCTCTTCATGGCCAGTGCACAAATTACCGAAAATATTTAAAGAACTGCTCATTCAAAGTCATCTTCCCCGATGCAATGGTGGCTCTTAAGCCGAGCCGCAGAAGCGACAGATCATTTGCCCAGATTGCTAGTAGTAAGAAACTTTCTCACCGTGGATAAAGTATGTAGTTCTAGCAACCCAGCCTCAGGTTCTTAACCTCGGTGGATGTATTGACTACGACCTCACTCAAAGTTATATTTCTCATACCTGAAGGTGTGACGCACCAACTCTTTGTTAAGTTTAGATCTCTTTGTAACAGTAATGTCAGAGAGGTTGCTTTCAAACTACCCCTGGCAGCGGTTGCCATCGTTATAGAAAATTTGTTGAAGTTCGTCTACTGCCAAGCTCCACAGGAAGGGTGATAATGCACCCACTGGCAAGCATCGCTTTGCTGTTCAGAACTAGGGATGTGCCGGATAGAGATTTTGCCGGATAACCGGATTCCGGATATCCTGTAAAAAATAAGAGCCGGATTCGGATATCCGATCGGATATCCGGTAGACTCTTGCCCTTAATAAATTTCATAATGTTATAATAGGTTTTTTGTTTAGCTAGAATTTCTGCTTTTTCGAGTACAAAATGTCCACTCTGAAATCCAAGTTATAATACTATAATCCTGCATTAAATAGATAACTCCTCCGTCTGCAACCCGGATTTATCGACTATTTTTGGTAAATAAAGGAGAAAAGTCAAAGACAAAAGATAAACAGCAATGAACGCCGCTAAGAAAAAACGCGTGTTTAATTTATTTTTTTAAATGTGATGAAAATCGAACTAATATGCATGGTTACATATCGTTTCGCTTCCCGAATCGCCCCGTAAGGCTTCGTTGTTGCAATATTTTGTGACACACGTTTCAAAACTCGTTTTATTCTCTGACATCAGTAAATCTAAAAATTGGATAGATGGTGAACTAAATAACTCGAAAATAGAAATCAGTTAGCTTGGAGAAATCTGCCGAATCATATCAAAAACGCCGAACTCTACTGAAAGCTTCTATTGAAGAGCGAGACCAGGATATGCTTTGAGGAGATCGCCAACGGCTCTGATACTGATTCCAGTTTTTGTACTGATTCTTTAATTGGGTGGAATCATAGACGGCCGCTGGGGTGTAGCGGTTCAACCCAACATAAAAAACAAAAAAAAAATTGTTTTTTTATAATAGCGGTCGCCCCTCGACAGGTAATGGCAAACCTCATAAAAATACAATCGCCGTTCGGAGTCGGCGTAAAATTGTAGGTCCTCCCCTTGTTTGACAACATCAATGCGCACGCCACAAATCGGAGGAGAAGCCCGGCCAATCACTAACAAATGTGTAAGCACCAATTCTATTATTATTATAGTCGCAAAGAATTTTTGAACATTTTTTTACTTTGGCAATGAATTATCTCTGTGAACCACCTTCCTCGGTGAACTCAAAAATAGTGTTTAGTGCAGAGGCGGGCAGCTTCGACAGAGAATTTTTGTAGTGGGCGTGCAATTGATGTCACTGTGTGCGTGCGAACAAGTCCCCCACAGGAAATGAATCTAACTATAAGGTAACTTTAAGTTGATTAGGAAGGAGCTAAAATTCACTTATTATCTGTATATTTTCTTTGACGAAAGCTAACTATATTTCTATGGCGATGGCTACGAAATAGTCAAGGGTGGTTACCTCTGCATTAGATGTAGAAAGGGTGGTTACCTCTACATTTGATGTAACTAACTTGTAATTAAATACTTTTGGACATCAAATATCAATAACAAAATATTTTTTTTATTTTTTTTTATTTTATTACATTTCATATTTGTTTTCATATTCTGCTGCAGGTGGTCCCATATTCCACTCCGTCAGACATAATTTCAAAATGATAATATGAAACTTCGATCATCCTTTTATTTGTCCTCAATTCGAAAAAGTATTTGCGAAGTGCAGATTATTTAAATAGAAACGCGTTTAAAGAAAACCATCTCATTCATTACTCCTGCATTACTTGTCCACTTGTTTCAAGTTAGCTTTTTGTAGCCAACTACAAGTTATATATTTTATAGAAATCCCGCAAAAATGCGAACTACAAGTGGGTTATTTTTTATTAATTGACAATTTTTTTCTGCAGGGTCCTGCGGCTGAATGAAGCTTTCGCTGCCTTCTAAAGCAGAGCGTGTATGTATACCAGGTCTGGTTTAGTGCATCGGGTAGCATTTATGTTGAAAATTTAAATGCGTTCTTGAGCGGTAATGCGGAAATGCTTATTTTCATAATGAAAAATATATAAATTTTTAACTCTTAATTACTAATTAGATACTATTAAAATTGATTACGAAAATGTAACAAAAATACCTGAACTATATTTTTAAATAGAATCTTCTATAATAGAAATCCGGAATTCCGGCCGGATAGTCGGCTTGAAGTTGTCATAAATCCGAACGATAGATGGTTTTTTATTTGCCTAACTTGGATAATTTTTATTCGCTTGCAATAAATGGGGTGGCAGTTTATTTGAAAATAAATTTAATTTTAGATAGTGCTACATATTTTGAAATTGTGGGAATTGGCGGTGGTCAAAGTCTAAAAAAAAAATAGAATATATATTTTTTTTTATTGCCCGATTAAAAAATCTCAACAATCCAAATCTGATAATACATTATTATACATCACTTTAAAAGCCTATAAATCCTCTTCTCACAACATATGCGATCTTTAAAATCTAATGAAAGATATTAATTCAAAAAATGATAAATCTGCAAAACCGTATTTCTGACTTAAAAGGACAGGTCGCGACCTCTAAACGATTTTTAAAAAATCTATAAAATTAGGCAATAATATTTCTCATAAAAAGGATAAGAATTAGGGGGTAGGGTTTTGAAATCTCAAAAAAAAATAAAAATCCATGAGCAGTGCCCATTGGGCACCCTAATGTACATGTCGTCGTTTAAAGTACAAAACCAATTTTTACGGAAATCCCAAAAAAATAAAATAAAATGCCAAACATTCCGAGAGGACCTAAGAAACCCTCGAAAAACTTGTCAACCTTCGAAAGACTCTTCAAAACAAAATACCGAAAGGTTCCAAGAAGATTCTAAAAAGTACCGAAAAATTCCAAAGGCTTCAGAAAAGTCTCCAAAAATGATCGAAACCGGAAAAAATATCGAATATTCTTAAGAAAATCTCGAAGAACTTATAAATCTTTTCATTTATTATGAATGTCAATAGCAAAAAATAAAAAAAAATATCGGCATTTTTTGATCAAAATAATAAATAAAAAAATTTAACTCATTTGGAAATAGTGTTCTACAATGAAATATTTAGTGATGCCTTCGAAAAAGCGGTACAATAATTTTTTCAGATGTCTTTTTAATTTCAAAATCCAGAAATAACCTCTTTACAGCCCAATTATCTACATATCTCGAAACAAACGTTCGTTTCGTCTAACAGATGTTCGTTCGTTTGCTTGTTGGTACTGCGTAAGTCGAAATCCAATTACAATTAAAATGCTAAAAAAAAAATTAGATCGGCAACATTATTCTATAGATTGAAACTTTAAACTTAGTTCAAAAACCGATGGCAATGCATGTGCAAGATGAACTAATCCGCTAGGTGGTGCAGGTATCGAGATATTTGAAAAATCCGTATTTACTGCACGAGAAGACAATATTCTGAAACATTCTAAGTTAGAATTCGTATGTATCGTCATCTAGAGAGCTATTTTCTAGTCTTTTATCGATGGATCACACAACTACTGCTGTATCTATACATTAACTAGAAATACTGGTTCATTTATTTTTTCTTCGTATTTAGCACTTGCTCACAGTGGATGCTTCAACCACCGTAGACAGAATTTGCGCACTACTTGGAATAGCCATAAGTGAAGTTTTTATTATAAATCGTAGTATTTACTAGTTGGAATCAGGGACCGAACATAACAGTTATTGATGAAAACTGTCATGGAAAAATTCACTATGAAGGAAATGTTCTACAACTAAGTGAAACATACAAATCGATTTCGTTTTGCACCGAGACTCAAATTTGAAAATAAATTTTTATTTGCAATTTTTATGCAAAATTTAAAAAAATAACAATTATATTTGATTTTTATATTATAAATCCAAAATAACAATTATTTTTTATTTTTATATTATATGGCTTAGATAACAGTTATTGAAGAGTTTTATTTATAAAAGTCATCAATAGAAATCAGTCAGTGACTTTTACTTTTAAAAGTCATTAATATAAATCAGTGACCGACTTTTATTTTTTAAATCAATCATATAAAAGTCATTAACATTTTTCGCAGTTAAGGTGTTGGAAAACAAAAGTTTACTACGACTTATTCAAATGACTTTTATAAGTATGATTGAAAAAATAAGGATCAGTGACTGATTTTTATTTATGACTTTTATAAATAAAAGTCTTCGATAACTGTTATTTAAAGCATATAATTTAAAAATCAGAAATAACTGTTATTTGCAGATTATTTAAATAAAAATCAAAAATAATTGTTTTTTTCGATTTATAAAATAAAAGTCAGAAATAATGGTTATTTAAAGAGTAATTAAATAAAAGTCAAAAAATAATTGTTAAAGAGTGATTTTTTTAATAAAAGTTGTAACTGTTACGGTCCCTGGTTGGAATACATATTGCAGCTATGCAAAGGCAAGTTATTAATTTTAATTGCTATAAAATCATACAGCACTTGATGTGGATCAAATGCAAAAGGGAGTTTCCCAACGACCTCATTTTCACACTAAAATAAGTCGTTTAATATTTTTGCATTCTGTTGTCTCCATGCATGCATGTGAAAATTACAACAAAAAATACTGGAAAATTACAAAGAATAAATCAGTGAAACGTATAGTTTGAAAAGCTAAATTTAGCTAATTTGCATGATTTTTGAGTTATCAACAGTCAGTGTAAGATGTACTAGCTATGCTAATTGATCTAAAAAACAACCAAAGCAACGGCTGCACTGAGTCAAGCAGGTATTTATTCGCCGCTCACGGTCAACGCGGTCAAATTTTTGAACCTACATTTGTAGTATATTACTCGTGCATAAAAAAGTGACTAACAAAGTGCGAGAGTGCACAAATATGTAAATGTATGCACATACACTGCCGGCAAAAAGTATTGGCACAGCAAATTTTTCACAATATATGCAACAAATTGTTTGCTAATATTTTTCCCTACATTTTTTTATAAAAGTATGGTTCATTCTACAACAAAAAATATAAAAATATAATTCCTAAACTTTGAGCGAAACTCTCGAAAATTCAGCAAATTTTCTAACGATGAGTTGATGATCAGTTTCAAAATTATGTTTTTATTGTTGGTTTGTACTAGGCTATTTTGATCAATTTGGCTTATGTGCAATTTTTTCGTCAAATTTTTTAGAATTTATCGAGTAAGCACTTTGGCAGCCCATTAAATTCTCGTAAAAACATGCAAGTTCGGAGTTAGTCAAAACACGCATTGATTTTTGAGAATTTTTTTGTTGAAGGTACTTTGCATTTTTTCCCCTATAAAGTATTTTCGAATAAATTTTTTTGTATGGAAGAGACTGCGTGAACAAAATTGCTAAAAATCAACGGCAATTCCTAGCTACCCAAAAAATGCACTTTATTATAATAAAAATGATTGTACTACAAATCTGCATACCCAAGAAAATTCTACAAAATCTGATGAAAAAATTAAAATTTGCTGAATTTTCGTGAGTTTTGCTCAAAGTTTAGGAATTATATTTTAATTTTTTATGTTGTAGGATGAACCATATTTTTGTAAAAAATTGGGGTAAAAATATTAGAAAACAATTGTTGCATATGTTGTGAAAAATTTGCTGTGCCAATACTTTTTGCCGGCAGTGTATGTTTCAACATGTGTGTGCCACAATGAATAAGAACTTTAATTTACATGAATTAGTTAAGCTTTTTATATGATAATTTTTGATAGCGCTTAGCGTAGGCGCAGGCAGTCGCTACAAACAGCTGGACAGGAAGTGTCAATTAAAGGAACGAATGTGATTTATTTTAGTGCATATGCGACTGCAGTTGATGAAGTGGGAATTGGACTGCAACAAATTTTTAGTGCAATTAAATTTTTTTCCTGTTTTTAGAAATATGTATATCTAAGATAGAAAAATCCGTGAGTTTCAACCCAACGCTTGACCGTACATACCCACATGTACTGTGCTTGAAGAGGCTACCGAATGAAGCAATTGATACTTCTCTTTAGCACACCACGTTGGCGCTTTACGAAGAGCTGAACAGTAAGCCCGCACCTCTGAATTTTCCCTACACTTTATTTATGAGGTCATGAAAATCGTAGCCTGTCGTCTTCCAAAAGGAACCAAAGCAAGGAAGAAAAAACACATCCTTGTGCACATCCCGATTCTTAATGTCCATGACGCTTTGGAGTCCCATATTCTAATACGTTTGGCACTACAAAACAAGCCGAAGTTACTATAAAATATCGAAGAAGAAGACGTCATATTTATAAAACTATTGAATTTCTGCTTAAAAGACTGAAATAAGTTAAGTAAGTATCTTGCGATATTTTAATAGCAACATTAAGTTTTATTTCTCATTTGAAGTAATTTTCCTATATTTCTGAGTAGCTACATACATACATACATATATTTGTCTGCAATTAGCCTGAGTGAACTTATCATTATAATTGTCAATGTATGTATGTATACTGTCCGCCAGCCCATGTGTAAGGCCAGACATCCCCACAACGTCTAATATTCAAATTGGAAAACTAGCAAATGCACGCGAAGTGGAAATGGGTGCAACTTAACTGGAATAGATTATATATAGATTTCCCAGAAGGAAAGGTGAATGCATATACATATTCATAGAATTCCGCATATGCATTGTTCTTTTGACGTAGAATACGTCTTACCTTAAGGTATGGGGGCTATGTTCAAATGTTGTAGTTGTAATTTTTAGAGCTTCACAAAAACGCTTATTGCACGAGAACTAATAAAGCGATTTCAAAGAAAAGTGTGGCGTTTCAAAGATAAANGACTGTTCCTTTTTTATATATGGTCGAATAAATGACTATTCGAACGCAAATATAAAAGGCTCCGTAACTTTCGTTCATAAGGCCAATAAGTCTGTGTCCCGTTCGTTTACCCACGGGAAATGGTATACATATACGTAGAGGGGTTTGCATGCTTGGACTTTATTCCCTAAGTCCTGTTTCAGACTCTTTCCCCACGCACTCGTATGATTCATTATTTACCGAAGGACTATCATTTACGAGGACGAACTATAGATTAACAAAGTGCTACCGAAGAATTTGTAACTTTCTTCGAGTCCATATCGAGTTGCTCAAAGTCGTCTCAAAGCCCTTAATCCCAACGTGAAACATATTGAAAAGATTTTACCAATTATCTTAATATTTTTTAATTTAAAATATTTGTTTATAAAAATATAGTATATTCTTTAACAAAAACAATACAAATCCAACAAATTTCAATCTTTGTGCAAAATTAAAAAAAAATAACAACTTTTCGTAAAAATTTCGAGCTTTTTAATTAGATTTTTTAGAAATATTTTGAGTATGCAGTCTTGTAGCCCATGCTAATTTACATAAGCTGGAACTTAACGTTGATTTTTGCTATTTTTTTGTGTTGACGATGTCTGCCATTTTCTTCCAAAGAAGTTTTTTCGAAGAATTTTTTTTTATTATATGAAGAAAATGAGCAACACCTTCAACAAAAAAAAAAAAAAAAAAAAACAAATCAACGGTAAGTCTGAGCTACTTTAAACTTCCAGCGAAAATTTTTACGAAAGTTTTTTTAATTTTTTTTTTAATTTTGCATACTCAACAGATTTCTAAAAAATCGAATTAATTTTTTTCCGTTTATATTCAATGAAAGACAAATTTGTGTTCAAATGATCTTTCTTTCAGCTGCCCTGTTACCTATAGCCGATTCCTGTGCCGACTTCTATGCAACAAGATCTAATAAGTACTCATATATAGCATACAAGTATAGAATTTTATCTATTGCTGTCGTGGGAGTAGTGCTCAACGCTCCAGATACATAACAGGATGGTTCATATAGTGTTTTTTATTATATTTTATTTTGGCAGTGACAGCTTTGCCCTGCCGCAAATCTCGACAGAAAGTCAGTATCATATCTCCCTAGAAGATAAATAGTTTCGACATCTGATAAGCACGAGACCCAAAGGGACGACTTGAGCATAAAGGTGAAGAGGCCTCTTAAGGTTGATAACCTTGTGGATATCATGCTTGAGTCAACAGAAAATTTGTACGTTATTTGTCATAAATATGGCAAGCACTATGCTAAGAAAATTGCGTTAAGCGGAACAACTCCGCCAAACTTCATAGAAAGCCAACACGCCGCTCCCCCTCCGCGAAGTAATATCTAGCGGTTTTTCTACTGAAGGAGGGAAACGAAGCAAGGGTGGGAGTTAAGTGCGGTGAGCCCAAAGGCAAGTTCCATACACATCGGCTTTCAATGTTTCGTGCCACCTCTCAAAACAAAAAAATATAAACATTTATCCCTGGAACTAAATGAATCGCGTTACGCCTGACCAACGTTAGGTTAAGAAATAATATAAATTTTGTTAAATGTTATACAAATTTCTTTTTCTGACGAAGCGCATTTTCATTTCGGCGGCTAAATATGTTAACAAGCAAACCTTCCCCATCTGGGAATCGGAAAACCCGCACGTGATTGTCGAGAAGCCAATGCATTCTCAGCGAGTGACAGTTTTGTGCAGATTTCGGAGCGGTGGCATTATTGGCCCACTTTTTCTTCGAAAATGCAGCTGGAATCGGCATTTCAGTCAACGGTGAGCGCTTCAGTGGCATGAAATTGAAGACATGGAGTTGGACGATCATTGGTTTTAGCAGGATGGCGCGCATAGCACAGTTCATGCTACAATCGATCTTTTTCGGTAATCAGCCGTCTCGGCGATTTCGATTTACTAAAACGGAGCTGCGATTTGACGCCGTTAGATTTTTTTGTGGAGTATCATGAAGGACCGATGTTATTCAAACAATCCATTCACGATTCAGCCCCTTAAGGCAAATATCGAGCAAGACATTTGGGAGATAGAACCGTCACCAAACCAAAGTCTTGGAATACACAGTATGCGCTATTGCGAAGCTAGTTGGGGCAGCCACATGAACGAAATCGTGTTCCATAAATAATGGGAATTTTCGCTCTTTCGTATAAACCAATAATATATCGAAAATAATTAGTTTTTTTTTTAAGAAACCACTAATGGACCACACAGCTTTCTTAACCCTCGATTCCAAATTCTACCTTCACGTCAATTTACTGCCTATAAAAACTCTTTGATAAGTCGCAAAAGGTTTGAGAGTAGGACTGCTATTTCCTAGTTTGTGTGGAGAGTACGTTGGAATCTTATATTTCCTCGTGAAAAGTACCAAGTCAATTTTCTCTGGATTTACTGTGAGCCCCCCTTCTCTCGTCTAGTGGTGTGGATTTGGCTCATCGCATTTAGTCGTCTACCAAAGAAAGTAATGGTCAGACCATCAGCTTTTTGTAAGATCTTGCCCGTATCAACAGCGTTAGAACACCTCTCTATGGAGTGCCACTATTTGTCTTCCTCGACATCATCTCCAAATTCCACTTTCACAATAATTCTTATTTAATGCATGAAAAAGTAATTACTTTAGCATTTTTTGCATTCTCTTGGGTCGATGAGGCATTCGCGCATTTTCCATTATTCGCACTTGACGTTGTGTTTTTTGTTTCAATCCTATTTGCCTTCAGGGTGTATAAAAAAAAATTCTTTCCGTAAACACTGCCACTTTGTTCACCGAGTTTCAATAAAAATGCGATAAAAATTTATGAAATTAGAGTGGGTAATTTACACAGGTCTTATGTGTACGTACATATGTTTGTTGGTTTGTGTGTGTGTGTGTGTGTGTGCACTTGTGTGACAGGCAAATGTGTGACACATAAAATGCCCAGTTGGATTTTTGTTGTAATGTCGATTTGCTGATGGCTCATAGCTGATGGTTAACTTTGTTAATGACCATAATGGCATTTGCTGCTCGCTGGTGCTGGTAATGGAGCCCAAGCGGCAGCCAAGTAGGTAATACTATGAAATATTTTATAATATTCACGCAACAATAATTGACTTTTCACATAGGCACGTTAGCAGTTGTGTGGGCATCGCCCGCCCCAACTGATGTGGCAATGAAGTGGGAAAATTGGCGACCCAGCAGCAAAGCAGACGAAAGAGAGCCGGTCACGTATGTAGGTGGTAGATGTATGTATGTATGTGTGTGTGTACGTAAGTGTACTTTGACTGAAACGTTGGATGAAAGCAGAGGTCAAAAAGTCAAAAACATGTGCAAAATAACTCACACACACACACACACACATGTACGAGTACGTGGGCACACACTTATATATGTATGTACTAATGTACATATGTATGTATGTACATGCGGTGTGACTACATCTGTAAAAGCTAAGTAAGTACATAATTCCATTTATTCATGACAGTGGTTCCAATTTCATTTGCTTGTGGCAACATTGACATGCATATATTATATTTATGTAAATTCAGCAGCACCAAACAGGGATGTGAGTGAGTCAGTGTGTGACATAGACTCATGGAGCATTGCAACATCGCCACTCACTCGTGCACTTGCTCGTCGTTCAAGTGTCATTAGCTGTAGTTGGAAATTGGAATATGGAATTGACCAACTGCGCCAGATTTTCGCAATGCCAAGTGAGAAATTGTGCAATGTGAAATTGCTAAAATAGAAACGAAAAAACTATGCTAACCAACAACAGCCCAGCTGGAGCAGAGGAGAGTGAGCAGCGGGTGGGGCGAGCTGTTGCGGGGTCACCAGCGTGAACTGGCACAAATAAGCGCAATCACCGAAAGCTGAATGTGTGAAATAGCATAAAAAAATGAAATCAAGAGCAGTCAGCAAGTGGCAAGTGGCATGTTGGTACATACATATGTATGCAAGTAAAACTGCCACTTTACGATGAATCGTGCGGCCGGGGCAGTCAGTCAGTCACTGAGTCAGCCAACCAACAGGCCATTACTGCCGAACGATTGCATCGGCCCAGTCATTTAAGACAGTCACTCAACATTTTTTATGCGATTTATTTGTTGCCACATGGTTGCCAACACCAATTGAACGTATTGTGCATACACAGAAGGAAATGACAAACAAATACAAAAAAAAAATGAAAAATGAAATAAATAAAATAAAGGGCACATGCTGCATGAAAAAATTGGAAATTGCGAAAGTAAGAATGTCATACAGCACCGAAGGGAGCGAACGATGCTAAATGGCAAGTTCGTTTCGGTTTAAAAAAAAAAAAAAAAACAATAAAAAACCCAAAAAAACCGACAAAATAAATGAACTGCAACAAATTATTGATAAAACATGGACGCATATGCTCGTAACTCGAAATGTGGCAAGCGGCATGTGGCATGTGGCATGTGCCGCAAACAATTGCTCTGCTGCAATAATGTAGATTTATTAGCTCGATAGCTTTGATTCCATTCGAATACACTGTTTCTGTGTATTTGTTTTTTTTTTTTGTTTGATTGTCTGTCTGTTGCGTTTGGATATACAATTCGTGCCATGTTGCAAGCCATTTACCAAAATTTTGCAAACTCACAGTTGCCTTGAACTTTACCAATGATGGGTTGTGCCACCTTCTATGTGTTCTGTACCAACCGAATTGATTGCACAACGGTGGCCTAGCTGCATACATATAGTATGCGCTGAGGGAAATTTTTGTCGTTTATAGTACTTATTAGGCTGGGCTGAAAATCCAATTTTTTCATAAATTTTATTGTTAATAGCAAAATTATTGTTCATCATACTCTAAAAAAATCCATGCGGGAGATAAAAATTTCTGGTCATTACCTTAGGCTCGCCCAAGTCAATCAAAGTTCAAAAAGTTAAAAAAATTGTGAATGATCGAAAATTAAATTCTCTATAAAAAAGATTCGTATACAAAATTATGCAGGGCTTATGGATTCGAAGATAAATTCAATTATAATAAACAATTTGCATGTTTTGCAAATTTAATAAAAATATTTATTTCCAAAAAAAAGTTACCTTTATGAAATTATTTGCGATTAATAGTTTCTCAGATAATTGCGATTTTTGTTAGAAAGTCGGTATTTCTGTCCATGAAAGAAATATGTATGATTGAAAAATAATTAATAAATTACTAATTATCTACGAAATTGAATTCCTCACAGAAAGGTAATTTTTACAAAAAAAGCGCACTTAAGTATAACGGGGATATTAACTGCCGATAAATGTGATAAAATTATAAATTCTTTACCCCTATTATGTTTCTTTTTAAATTTTTGGTAAAATCAAATTTCAAGTCTTATCATTTAAACTCTAATATATAAGTAATGACTGCAGACTTAAAAAAGTTATTTTGCTAATAAAAGTTATTTTAATATGGAATTAAATTTGCGATCGAAGTAAATTGGAAAACAAAAATTTTGAATACTTTGAACTTTGATTGACTTGGGCGCAAAGATTTTTTTAAAGCATAATGAACCATATTTTTGTTACTGACCATAAAAATTCTAAGAAATTCGATTTTCGCCCCACCCTAGTACTTATGTACATATTTATGTCCAAGTATGTCAGCATAATGCTATTAAATCACAGCGGGCAATTAAAATCAGTCATATTTATATTTTCATGTTTTCGTATGTAATTAAGAGTTCTAATAAAGTGTGTTAAATAAATATGCGGAATAATTTTAATGGAGTGTAAGAGGCCACATAATAGATAATTTCACGAATAGTATCGAATAAAATTTAAGGAAATAATTTTGAATTCACAAGCCAGTTACGCATACAATTTTTTACACAATTTTATAATCTTTTATCAAATGAAAAAAAAACTAAAAATTAAGTAGAAAATCGGCACCATAATCCGAAACATTTACAACTGAAATTCCTCTTAGATTTATATCCTCATGGCTTGAAGAGTGGTAAGAGCAGCGCACAGTGGTCTGGGAGTGGCAACTGAGTAGTTGGTTCGACTCTAGCCATGCGTTTTAATGCGATGTATGGCTTTTTTATTGGATTTCAAGATCAATAGTATACAAAGATTGCTCCAGAAGGGTTTTTTAAACATTTTTCCTAGTCCTCTCAGATTTGAGAACAATTGCGTGTAGGTATATGATTTAAAACATTTTAAATCACTTTATGCAGAGTGGAACTATTTTGCGTCAGCCTGTGCCAACGAGTTAATAGGATTACAACGTTCATTTAACCCTGGGTAAACTATTGAAATAAGTTCCAGCTGCCAAAAACATGCTAGCCCTGTGTTTATCTTTCATAGACTGGATGGTGCATATTGACAGGTCCCGATTAGGGGTGTTAAACCCGGGATTCCGGGATTGTATAAACGAGATCCCGAGATCCGAATCTAAAAAATTAACATTCCTAGTCTCCATACAAGTGGTGGCAAAAAGTAGTAAACGAGATCCTAATAAATTTCGGTAAAATGGTGCAGGAAGTCAATTTGAACTCCGCTTCTGGCGTTGAGCAATTCAACTCGTAAGAGAACCCTAGACGATGGCAAGTCTAGGTCAAGAGCTGCTATAAAAATTGCCAAAAATAGGTCAATGACGCTGTTGACAAAGAAGCCTCAACACGTTCATATGGAAGCAATGAAATCCTCCTACAGCAGGCTGGTGAGTAGTAGGTTTCATGACGACTTACACCACCTACAAAGGAAGCAATTGACACAGCTTTAGGAAGCGATCGTAGACGTCACGAGTGGGCAATTGGGCGCTGACGTAAAGCTGTAGTGCGAGAGAAGCATCCCCGAGCTGGGTGGTTTTGGCCTTAAGTACACGACGACTAGACTAGTATGCGAAGTTTTGTGTATATTCGAATTCCTATTACTTCTTCAGGTAGTTGACTCAGATGTTTAAGTATAAGTGCATGTAAATATGTACATAAGTTTACAGGGTGACAATAAAATAACGTGTACGAACGTTTTTATCATACATTTTTTAAACGGAAACCATTCATAAAAAAAAGAATAAATAACAGCAGATACAGAAGTCCAAACGTAATTTAACACATTTCGACGATGGGCCGCAAGTTTCATAAAGTCAATTGGTCCCATTATCGACGCAGGGTTTGCTTCAGTGCCTCGAAACTTTTGTTTCCCTTGGCACATCCTCTATCCTCCAAAACTGACCAAACAGTTTAGTCAATTGGGTTAAGATCCGGCGTGTAGAGTGGTCATCCCGCAGATGAGATTAAGTCTGGAAAATGTGTTCTGCACCACTTCTGCGTGATTCTCGATACGCACTCGAGAATGTCACGGCGGTCACAGCGGTTGATCTCGACTTCTTGATCCACGAAAACCAGGGGAGTCTTGCCGCTGACGCTAATCTCGCCCTAGACCATAACCGGCTGTGTATTTTAACGGCTGAGGTACCAGGAGTCTGAACTATTTAGCTCCTGTCGTTTAGATGGTTGTTGCGCCTGTTCCACGATGAACAGCTTCTCGTCGGTAAGGAGAATGTGCTCCCATCATTGACTTGCGGCCCGAAACTTAAGAGCTCGACATCTTTGGAGTCACAAGCGCTTGTTTTAGTCCGTGAGGAGCTAAACTTTTTGGAGCTTGTATTTTTTGAGGTTTGCCGACACTGTCACATAACAAATAATTATTATGAAGCTGAAAAAAAACCTATATACATACATACCAAAAACTAAAAGCAAAGCTAATATGCCTCATTTGTGGCAGCGCATGCTAAACTTTGTAGCGGTTATTTATTGTCACCCTGTATGGTATTTATGTTTGAATTTATGTTTAATTATGCAAATGAAAGTGTTCTTTACTTTTCACAGTGATTTTCATGCTATGCGCTGGTTTTATTTTTTTGTACATTAAGCTTTACACTTTTTTTTTTTCAAGTACGCAAATTTGATTATTTTTTGCCAAAAGCATTCCAATTTTTATACACACATACATACATCCTTGTACTTATGCAAACAAACAAAAGCAACAAAAGCAAGCACAAAATTAACTTCATTCTTTCATTTCATGTTTATTTGGTTATTTTGCTACTTAAACTGAACTTTTCAGACATTGTTTTTTTCTTAGTGTTTTTTTTTTTTATATTCGCTTACCTTGATCCAACAATAATTGCTTGTCGCCCATTGGTTGCTGTTAGCAAATCATCTGTGTCCTGAGCGCTGCCATTCGTTGTGCCCACCACCTGACCGATGGCGCGTTTCACCGATTCAAATACCGAATGTGGCCCAGTCGGTTCTGTGGTGGATTGATAGATGGCACCACCGCTGCCATCATGGCCATTGGTGCCGGCGCTATCGAGCGCTGTATAGCCGCCTTCTGCTTGCGGCATACTTATGTATTCAAGCCAAATACACACAACACTTACAACAAAACGGTAAACTGTACAATGATGCTTCTTCTTAACTTCTTCAGTTACTTCTTCTGATACTTCGTTCTTCTTCTTATTGCGGTGGAATGGCGGTGGAATGTAGTTGTTGTTATTACACTGGTGCTTTGTGAATGTCTAATGAGTGGTGGTAGTTGTAATGGTTGGTTGGTGTGGTGTGTAGGTAGCACGTAAGTGGCGTTGAAAGGCGGAGGCGGAGGCGATGGCGCTTGGGCTTGAGCTTGAGTTTTCTTTTCTTTTTGTTTTTGTTTTACATGTTTATTGTTTTTAGAATTTGTTTTTTACAAAATGCAATTATACGGCAATCAGGCATACAGGCAGGCAATCCAAGAGGCAGGCAGTAAGTAGTGCATTTTTTTTTTTTAATATTCGGCAATGCATTTTTATTTTTTATTTTTACAATTGTTTTTTTATAAATTTTTTATTTGCAGATTTGTATTTAATGCATAGCGCGTGTTGTGAGTGCATATTATTTTTATATTTTCGTATATTTGACAGCGTCAGCGAGCGCAAATGACAGTTTATCAATACGACAGACATTCGAGTTCGTACGAAATAAATCGAAAAATAAACAGAAAGTAAAAAGGAAAAATTATTATAAAAAAATTAAGTATTAATTGAATAACCAAAAATTTCATTTCAAATGAAATGAGATTTGCAGAATCAAAAGTACAAAATGCAAAAAAAAATAAAAAAATAAAAAATATTAAAAAGTGCAAATCTTTGATGAAGAACTTGGAAGTGCTTGTGTAACCGAGATGCGAGTAATGAAAGCGTAGTAGTGTGTGCATTTTAACTACTACCATCGTGTATATACACATACAATATATATACATACATACAGCTGAAATATAATTCTACTTTGCAATAATACAAAATAAAAGCTTTACCACAGACTGCTAAATACGGATAAAATATGATGCTGCTAAATGAATGAGTGGAAGAATGAAACGCAAATTAGTGCTTGAATAAATGCGGCATACGAAATGATGGATGACAGAATTTCAAAAAGGAAGCGGGTTTAAATGATGCAATAAAAGAAGAGGGAATAGCACAATGATAAATAATTGAAAAAGATTTGAGAAAAAGAACGCAAATTCGGGGTAAAGTAAATAAACACGAATTGTTCAGAAATTATGGCAATAAAAAACTTTTAAATTTTTCAATTGAAATGTTCTTAGCGAATTAAGCTTATCAAAGCGTGAGCAGAGAAAATGTTGCGTATACGCCACGCGTTACCAACGTAACAAGAATGATATGAGCTCGATAGTAAATAAATAAGTAGACGCGATTTTTTCTTTTAGCATGCTTGAGGATCTCTAATATTTTCAATATGTTTTTGAGGATCCTTCTGGAGCACAAATTTATATAGAAACTTTGTTAGTCAGCCACGTTTTCTTGATCATTTTCATGAATAGACAAAAGTAATGTACAAGCGGTAGGTTCTTAACAAATAAAAAAAAAATCCGACATTTTTGTATACGAAATACGAACTTCGTATATTATACCATGCGACAACCCAAATCATTTATGAGAAAATCATTATAGGTATGTATGCGCGAAACTAGAGCTCAAATATAAAATGAAATTGCATTTTTAGTTTTTTTTTTTCACAGAACGTGTAAATTTTTTTTAAGGTCCTTAAAGTTTCAACAAGGATAGTGGTTCCAAAAAAATCGTATAAATCTAAAATTGTATAAGGTATGGAAATAAAGGTATGAAATGAAAGAGGACAGTGCACACAATCTTAGGAATTTTCTTAATAGTTATCCTGTGTTCGAACGCCTCAAAAATGTGCTTTAAAGTTTTTATCCTTGAATATTATTGACGATTTTCATTCAAATCAAAATATAATATATGGAATACGCTAACACCTATCCTCTACGTTCATTCTATAGGTTATATTGGGCATAAGCATAGTTCCTACAAGTATCAGCGTGTTTTAAATAAAAATTTTTTAATCGATACATGCGCGAAACCACAGTTCAAATATGGAAAATCAAGAGATGAGTTTTTAGAAGGCTAAAAGATGTTAGATTAAATGGAAAAAATTAAGAAAAAACTCTTTTATTACAAGTAATTTTTAAGCAAAAAAACCCAACTTCAATGCTTGTGTATGTATGTATAATAAAGATAAATTTATCGGAACTAAATCAAATTAGTATCGGACCACCTCCAAGGTATCCCCCTTCCAATAAAAACAAGATTCGAAGAATTCGGTTCACATCGTCAAAAGCTATACCCAACAAGTACAAGGATTACCGCTAGTTTTTTAATTGTTCACACGATCGGCACTAAACCAAATTAGTATGGTACCACATTTCCGTTAAAAAAAAATATCAAAAACGGTTCACGTAGTGAAAATACATATAAAAAAAAATAAAAAATATTCTTCCTTTTTTGAAGTCCCTTAAAACTATTTATAAATATTTTCCTAAAAACCGAATCCGTTTGCTCTAAAGTTTCTGGTATTCCGCAGTATCCCCACATGTAAACCAGTAATAACTTGCCAGAATATAAATATAGTTTTGACCACAAAAACGAGGTCTCCATTGCTGCTATATCTTCACGGAAAATCCACCCATATTCATCACTAAAATCACTTAAGTTTTCTGAAGGAAATCGAGAAAATGTTGCCTGTAATTAATTAAATAAAGGCGGAAAGACGTGAATGCGAATAAGCCAAGTCTTGGAAAATACCAGCGAGAAAAGGATTGACTCTCGCCAACTATTTGTCGACTTTAAAGCCGCTTTCGACAGTGCAAAAAGAAGTTGCCCCTATGCCGCGACGTCTGAATTTGTCACCCCCGGGAAACTAACATTGCAGAAAGCCTATGCCTTAGTCTGGCAACTAGTTTCGACTTTGGTCGGGGTATCATAAGAAACTAATAGTTAAATATGTATGTATATATGTACATATGTATATAAGCCAAAAAAAAAACAGAAAAAGTTTTGATTTGTAATATCTTCCTTAAGAGAATTTTAGTGAAGAAATTCAGTTTCGACTTTGGTCGGGGTATCATAAGAAATTAATAGTTTCATATGTATGTATGTATATACCCTGCAAACCATTTTTTCAGAGTATTCTGCATTATAAAGAAATTTTAAAGAATTCGTTAAGATTTAATTCGATTTTTTGCCGAATTTTCTAAAATGAAAAAAATTACGCACACTTCCATTCTTTTACGAAATTTCGGAAGAAAATCTGTGAAGCAACGAAAATAATGCTGCTATGTGAAGAATATCTTTCAGAATTTTTCCAGAATTTTCTTTATTTTTCGTACAGAAATTTCTTTACGAGTTCGTGTCAACCACTTCATATAATTTTCTTTGAAAATTCGTAAAAAAATCGTTACAGAAATGAGATACTCCTAACGATTTCCTTAAGATTTCGGGAACTTTGGTTTGCAGGGTATGTACATATGTATATAAGCAAAAAAAACAGAAAAAGTTTTGATTTGAAATATCTTCCTTAAGAGAATTTTAGTGAAGAGATTCAGTTATTACAAAATTGTATTTAGTTTGTTTCCACATGGAATTTTTTAATGATAGAAACTTTTTGTCATTTCAGTACCTAGTGGAAATTCGGAACTAATTTTATTATTTTGTTTAATCTTGTTAGATGTTTTCTACGCCTGCCAAGCAAGGTGCGATGGCAGTCTGAAAACAACTTTTTCTATTGTTTGGCTATTTTGCTGAACCTGGGGGCGATCTGAGGATATGTAATAAGCAGCTGTAAACAATCGGCGTCAATTAGCATAGAGCTAAAAAAATATCAGTTGAAAATGTATTTGACAACAAATGTTAAAGTTCAAAAATAATTTATGGCGACGAAGCAAAATCTTCGTTAAGAGAAAGCGGTTTCTATTTCGCAACTAAATTTTAGGGTTGTAAAAATAGGTTTGTAAAAATACACGCAAAACAAAGTACATTAATTTTAAGCAGAACTACCGAAATATGTCACAAAGCACTTGGCCCATACAAAAAATAAAATAAAATTACGAAAAAGCAAAACATTTCAATTGCCATACGCCAATCTAATAAATAGATTTGCCATTGGCAAATGGTTTTGCTGAAAATCAAAAATCGAAAACAGACATTTTCAATAATAGAAAAACCCTAATTTTCTTCTTTTGTAACTTTAATAATTAGTGTTTTAACTGTACATATGTACATGCATATATGAATGAGTACATATATACATATGTATGTATGTATCTTATATGCGCTGTTGACACGACCAAACAGAGCGAACTTTTTAAATTAAATAAACTCATAGCAAATATTTATAATAGGTTTATCTTATCATCATGCCCTGCAGATACTGATAAAAGCGACGGATTTGAAATTACAGATATTCATATATGTTTCTTAGAGGGCTGCATGAATTCATTCGAACTTCTAGCCAAGCAGAGTACAGTAGATTTGAATATTTTACTTCACATACAAAACACTCAGCGTTTGGAATTTTGTAAGTTATGAATATGTATACATTTTGTTTTAAATTTTCTACCTTCAAATGGAAGAATGTGAATGAAGGAATGGAAAGCATTCAAATCATTCAAACTCATTTCGATAAAAATTTATTCTACAAACAAGTTTGTTTGTATTGTAATATGAACGCAGCAATACATACATACATATACAGAAAAAATATTTTTGGATATTCATAAAAAAAAATTTTATTTATTTTAATTCAATTTATTTTCACTTTGTTTGAATATTGTAATGTCGACACATATATTAGAATAAGTATTCACTCAAATTCAAAAAAATTATGAATAATTCATAAGCCGTTTTGAATGAATTCATACAGCCCTCTAATGTTTATACACTATATGTATATGGCTCGTCATTCATTGTGTTTGCTGTTTTATGAATTATATCAAACGCTACATGTGTACATACCTATCTTTGAGGAGATGTATAAAGGCCCCAACTGAATTTTTTTCTTTTTTTTTAGCAGGAGAAGCAAAAAACCTCCAGCACATAAGATTCAGTGTGTAACGCTTCTTCAAAAGTGACATACAATCGTTGGGTTTTAAGGTAGGGCTCTAAAATTTTTCAAGGAAGCTGTGTTTTAGTATAAGCTTTAATAGCTTAACCCGAACCCGTATTTCGAAAAAAATCATCAACGATAAATTTGTGTACATTTTTATGTATGTAGGTGTAAACAGAATTTACTTTGAGACTTACAAACGGTGCGAAACCATTGAAATATGTGTATATATGTACATCAGATACATATGTATGGATGTGTACGTACATTAGACCGTGCCAAAAGAAACGTAAAAAGTGGGGCTCGTCTTTATACATTTTTCGCCACATTTTCGGCATTTACAGTCGGATCTTAAAGTCCGTAAGTATCGACGTTCTTACCTCGATAGGCCTTTTCTTGTGTTGAAATTCATTGACCTGAAGTACCCCGCTCTAGTACTTATCCATCAGATCTCAGTTCCTACCACTATAATGTACTCTAACTTTTGATCGGGAAGTAATTCCGCCTTTTTACATTTTTCGTCATATCTTCGGCATTTACAGTCGGATCGGAAATATGTATGTATGTACGGTAAATGAATCTATGTTCTTGTCTCAAAGAAAATGCATTGACCTCATGTAGCCTGTTCTAGCATTTGCCCACCAGTTCTTAACACCCGCACTTTTTAAACTTTTGCTGAGGAACTATTTTGATTATTACAGCTGAATATAGGTGTCACCGTAAAATTTGAAGGGGCGACCCCTAGGTTTGTCAAAAAAAAAAAAATCGAAATTGCCTTGCAAAAGTACTTTTTTTTACTTGTTCAGTAAAGTGGTTGATCTAATGTAAATCCATATACATACATACGTACATACATACACACATATATCTGAGACAAAGCTGCATATACAATGCATAGGCAAAAGTAATACTGATGTTTACTTAGACAACGTGATCTTCATCAGCAGTGTTGCCACTTTGTGAGCAAAACGTGAGGAATTTCGGGTGCGCTTGAGTATCAAAACATTTTGATTTTTGTTCACATTTTCCTCAAACGGCTTGTCAAGCCTTCAAACACCCCCACACGCAACATATATAGCTTTGAGGAAAGGGATATTTCGCTTGGTTTGTCAAGCCGCTTGTGTGGTATTTTTCGCTCTTAAGCACATCTGCATTTGCTGCTAAATATTCAAAAAGTTATCGATAATTTTTTTTTCATTCCATCTTTATATTTTAAACTTGCAAAATCTCGGTAACGAATGACGAGAACACGAATTGTTCCATCATAAGGATATTCATATTGATTCCTCATTACAACCAGAAAATTATAGGAAAAGTTTTTGCATTAAAAGATTAATCAGCTTCATATAAGTTTCCCAATAAAAAAAAAATATATATATATCTGCATTACTAATATTGCTCTTTTCTAATGCTTCAGTAGAACGTATATTTAGAAGTTTAAAAATGTGTTGGACTGACTTGAGGACCAGATTGAGCACTGATATAGTTGCAGCAATATTATATGCAAACCAAGGCATAAAAAATAACGGTAATACTTTGTTTGAATCGCAAGAACAAATATACCAATTGAATTGGAGAATGTAATTAATTTTTATACTAAGTACCTGTAAATAGTATGCAGTACACAATACTCATATCTGTAATAGGAAAATTTTGAGTACTTTGTTCGTGTTTTGGAGATTTTTCGTTTGTTTTTGAGGAATTTGGTAATTTTTTTGTGGCAACACTGTTCATCAGGCGCTCCAATTGCCACACACACAGCTGTCAACTACACACATTTGTAACCATAGATAAACAACTAGAAAAACGACGCAATTTGATTTTACAAACAGGTTTGTGAACTTTTTGTAAACAAAAGAACAGCTGTTCAGTGCTTCGAACTTGCATGCATATGTACATTAGGATGATTCAGAAATATAAATTTTTTTTTCTTTGTTTTTCCTCGGAAGCATGCTCAAAAGTTTCGTTTAGACGCCAAAATAAGTCTCAGAAAATATGAGCCCTTAACATTAATATTAAGAAAGTTCGCATCGCACTTTTCGATTTCCTATAATTGTTTGCAAATTATTTTATTTATTTTTGATAATTTTCATTTAATCTATAACAGAAACCACAATAATAAAAGTTTCAAAGCTTGCACAAATTGCAAGAAAGTTAATCAAACTTCAAAAAATTCTCCTCTAAATTTCAAAATTTTAAGATAGAATATTAAGAACATTTGTCGGGTATGCAGTTTTGTAGCCCATTCAATGGACGAATAAAATGCAAGTTTGAGTTGTTAAAAGTTACCGTTGATTTTTTAGAATTCTTCCATATAATACATGATCAAAAATTTTTTTATATGAAAAAAAAATCAGCATACCAGCTTCCAAAAATGTCTAAAAAATCAACGGTAACTTTTAACGACTTCAAACCATTGCCCTAATACGTATGAACAAACTACTTGAGAGCTTCCCAAAGTTATTAAAAAAAAAAATTATAAATTTTTCAAGTTACAATAAGAAAATTAGTAATTTCGCTACTTTTTCGCACGAAGAAATGTTTTAAGACTAAAATGTTTCAAATATTTAATTTATTCTTTATTGTATTTGTTACTGGAACTCCATTGATTGAAATGAATGCAAGAAGAATGCTTTAGCGGTTTTTTTTTCTGCCGAGAAAAAGGAGTGACACTAAAAACAACAAATAGTGATATATGCTCATATCACCTGTTTAGAAGATATCCGAGTATATGAGTGCGCATCATTGCAAGATCTGTCTTTTATGAGAATGAATTATATCTAACTAATAATCGCAATTGAACTACTGAAGACAATCGGTATTTATAAATGCAGAAAAACAGTTAATACAGTTCGATTTCGTACGAACTTAGATTTTATGTGCCTCGAAAAACTACTAATTAAAGCCTCAGTAGAGATCAATTAATGTTCTTTAACTGAGATCATCAATTCACTACTATTGACATGCCTTTGTCCTCGTGCATAAAAAATAAAAGCTTTTCTGTCAGGCGCAACTTAAAAGTGAAATTCACAGGAAAAAGTAAGTGCTTTAATATTACGTCCCCTTGTAATTGAGGCAAATGTTATGTAGAGTAGAAATAGCAAAATGGGGGAAAAAATACAAAAATAATTCATGTGAATAAGGAAAAGTGCGTCTTCGCAGAAATTACTCGCTTCATACCAATAACGAAAAGAGCACTTTTCCCAGTAGGTTGCTGGTAAGACAGGCAAGCAGCGCGCGTACAAAAAGCAAAAGGCACCAATGCCACGTTCTTGCATGACTTCAAGCAGGCGCACGACCAAGACTCCAGAGACTCATCTACCCAAAGGTTCAAGCTTCAGCAACTATACTAACCGTTTGCAAATATCTCGCTCGATCTTTCTGCTCGCCCACATTTCCTATGAATGCATTTATGTACATACTTACATAGATACCCTGACGGAAAAAAATGATTTTTTTTTTAATCAACTAATTGAAATACTACTTTAAAACAAATGCAATGAGTAAATGTTTCGAATTTGTATAGTCTTTTTGCTAAAAAAAAAAAAACAAATTGTGTCTTAGAAGTATGAAGAAACATCTGTGAAGTCAAGAACGCATGCGTATTTAGAAAAAAACATACTGACTTTGAAGTTGTTTAAACCAAATTCATTTTAAAGTAGTTGAAATTAAATGCAGAGTGAACATATGAAAGCACAGTAACATGTCTGGCTGTAGCTGAGCGTGCAAAGCTGTTTGCTACAATTGGTCGCAGCCAAGAATGTCCATGTTCAAATCTCATTTAATTTTAAATTTTTAATTTCGGTTTTTTTCCTAGTTATGAAAAAGCATCTGTGAATTGCAGAACGAAAGCGTATTCAAACGAAACATACTGACTTTGAAGTCAAATTCATTTTGAAGTAGTTGAAAATGCATGCAGGAAAAGGCAATTGACTGCTTCCAGGTAGGTAAAATAGTGAGAACTTCAATTGGTTATCATTGAAAATAAAGTAGTGTAAATTACTTTCAAACTAATTCAATTTCCTGCAGGGTACATTCATACACATGACAGTGTGTATGTGCAGTAGACATCCGCGAGCGCTATGTCAAGTGAAATATTAATAAAAATGAAAAATTGTTTCATAACGCAATGGCGAGATTCTAACTGGAATGGGGAATGCTTGGGAGGCAGGTTGGCGGCGGGTGTTAGAATGGTTTTGAGTATACATACACACATACATAAGTTAGCGAGCAGGCGAGCAACTACGCAGTATTTTCAATTTTTTACACTGATGAGTATAGAAAATGTTTATTACAAGTGGTGTGAAATCATACACCATACATACCCAGTAGGCAAAGTAAGCAATGAAAAGGGCTTCTACGAACAGGTGACCTTATTTGTCAGCTTTTGATGCGATATGCCTTTGATTCTTTACTCTTTTCTTGAACTTCTCTTAGAAGGCGAAAATTTACACAAGAAATAATTGTTCCGCAGTACTAATTTAATTTGACTCCAGAGAAGCGCCGACAAGCCTACAGCCATTGCTCTCTTTATTTGACTTCCATTCTCACGTATTACCAAAACGTAGGGCTATTCAGTGTCATTTTTCATTCTGAACGACGGAAATTTGTTCCAAAATATATAAATTCAGTTTATCTCTATCGGGTTTCCTGTCAAGACGGATTCATTGTGCTAGCTCAAAATTTATCTCCCATGTGGTTGTTGTTATGTCTCTTGCTCTGGGGGAGCAACTCAAAAAGTTCTGAATGCTTTTGAGTTGTTAACTCAAGTTCAACTTTTATTCAGAACTAGAACGATGAATCTGCCTTTAATGTCAGTGTCTTTTAGTTTACTCGGAATATTACCTCTTCATACATCAAATCCCAAGTTCTGGCTAATGGCAAGTTGATGTAGCCTGATTTAAGTTCTTCTACCACCGTTGTCTGATGAGATAGCGTGTGTCCTTTTCCTTTTCTTGAGAAGATGATTGAGAAAATAAAGAATAATTCGTAGAAGAAGCTGAAAATGTATCCTAAATTGAACCATCAAAAGTGTTTAGAAGTACTGGACCAAAAATCTTTGCAAGCTCAAAAGAAACTCGCTAAGACCTTTAGAATGTCTCAACAAGTCGTCTCAAGGCCATGGGTATGATTCAGTAACTGGGAAATCGGCTTCCGTACGAACTTAAGCCAAAGGATGTCGAACGCCGTTTTTCAAGTGCGAACAAAGACTTGAGAGGTAAAATCCGGAAAGTTTTTGCACCAAATCGTGACGGATCCTCTACAAAAACGTTAAGTGCACCAAATCAGGGGATAAACACAGCCGTACTTTAACCCATGATAAAAATATAGCAAGGTAGAACCGTTCTCTCAATTTGTCGGCCATGATTTTTTTTTGAAGTTTGCCAACATTTTAAAATCATATAAAAGTGAAAATAAAAAAATGAAATTGTTCGAAATTGTTGTTGCTTGAGATTGAAAATGAAAATGTGTGTGTGAGTTTGTGAGTAAATTTAAAAATTAAATTGTTTGGAAACGTCAAGAATTTTAAAAGTGACTCTCAGCGGTTCTACCTTACTATATTTTTATCATGCTTTAACCTATTATTGAAAATGAACCCTGAGCCAAATATTGTGAAAATCGACTGAGAAACTATCGAGATACTTTAACGAGATATCCTAACCCCCGCCGGAGCTTATTCAGCAAACGGTGCTCCTTTCGGCTGCTATTTGTTGCGGTCCAGACTTGACCCGTGTTTGAATAACCCTAAAGATGAGCAAGGTTTTTAGTGCGCAGTTTGTATGCTGCCTCAATTTTCGCTAATGGAATTTACTGAAAAAAAATTTAAAAAATCCAAAAAAATTTGTATCCTCACTAATCTAAAAACATTGAAAGCTCTACTCTGAAAAGTTGCAATGAAGGCAAACAGACAGCGATTCCGCTACTGCGCTCGCTTTCCTGCTCTCTAAGAGAGAGCGCTCTTCAGCAAGCCGTCATATGTGAGCAATAAAACTACATTTCCCGAGAATGACGTTACGTAAAGCAGAGTTCAAACAATGAATTCGCGGATTCAAGCCGAGGACATGTCGAACGGCGCGCCAAAGCTCTACCCTGTCTACATACTACCGTAGCTTTTGTATATATAAGCGCGCACAAAATAGCAGGTTATTTCATAGAGATCCCCCTTCAAAATCTGACTAGTATACGTACTGGTATGAGCTGATGCGGATATTGACCAAATATCATTTATAGAAACTATTTTTCCAGTTGGTCATATTATACTCGTCATTTTTGTAACTACACGACAACAAGTGTTCTTACTATTTTATGAGTGCTTTGAGTGTTGGGAATGTATTTAGAGCGGCTACTAAAAGCTTAATTGAAAATAATCAGCAAGAAAATACGTAAGTGAAGGCGTCAACTGAAAGGCAAACAGAGAAACGTGTGACAGAAGGAAATGGAGATAATTGTAGAGGATATACCTACTATATTCACAAATATATTTACATAGGTATTCTCCAGCGTAGGTCAGCAGCGGCAGTCGCTGATTTGAGAGCTGAATAGCATAATAAATGAGCAATTCAAAATCAGTGGCAATTTGTTTAATTAGAAAATGTAGATTTTTAAGATTCATGTTATCTACGATCAGTAGAAATAAGCAAGAATATTTTAAGCGCTAAGTGAGTGTATGGATACAAATGAGCCTTGGAATTGTGTGAATTCTTATATGTATGCATTTCTTATTCAAATTAGTTTTGCAATTTTCGCTTTGCAAATTGGCTGTGAAAATCGGTTTTTAGGCAGCTCAAGTGGCAGTTGCAAGTTTGAAGTGCCAAAACCAATCAACGAGCATTGATTGCATGCCACAAATGCTTCCGTACATATGTACATAGATGTGTGCATGCAATTTTACGAGTACTATATACTCATATTTCGAGAAATTCACTAAGTTCTCTGAACAGCATCCAAAAAGCACTGAGTACCTACACTCCAAGAGAATATGCAAAACCAACACCGCAACACTTGTGTTTTGTGTAACAAAAGTTGTATGCTCTATACTGTGTGCTAATTAGCACCTCGTTTATGGCAGAATAAGGCAAATACAAAGGGAACTTTGCGCAGGTATGAGTATTTGTTGAATAATACAGCGGAGTGTAGAGCGAAAAAAATTAGCCAACTCGCCAACAACTAGAAACTAAAACAGTGCAAAACTTTGACACAACTAAAAGCGCACTATTTTCCTCACTGCTGGGCAGCACGCCCCCTATTTACTGGCCCACCCAGTCGCTAACCGCAATCGTACTAAGCCGCTAATATGGAGCAGATATTCATGGATAATACACGAACTATGTACATAGTAGCTTAAACAAGAACAAAGCGAATGAAAATCAATAGCAACTACAACAACTCATGTATGCATGTAATGTGGGTTGTCAGAAAGCAAGCACGGAAGCATAGTGTATGCACATTAGGGAGGTCCAAAATTGCATGTGATAAAGTGAAGTCGGAATTTTTATGCTCTCATCCCCTAGCATTGTACTATACCGAAAAATTATACCCCTTTTTTATTTTAAAATCAATAAATATTTAGAGGTCGCCCAAAGCGCTCAAACTTTTCCATTTATTTTTTATGGGCAAAAATCAACTTTTCGTAGAAATGGTATAGAATTCATGAAAATCACTACTTTTCGATTGGATAACTCTGTTTCTCTGCAGTATATTCCCAATAATAATACTCAATTGTTTATTTAACCATTTTTTCATAGTATCTAAAATTTATAGGTCTGCAAAAAACCTCCAAAACCTCGAAAAATGCAATAGTGGTGCGAATAAAAAATCGTTAGTATTAAAAAATGGTTGAAAAAACAATTGGGTATTAGTATTGAAAGTCTCCTGAAGAGAGTTTTCCGATCGAAAAATACTGATTATCAAGAATTCTATCCAATTTCTACGAAAAGTTAATTTTTCCCCATAAAAAATACATTGAAAACTTTGAGCGCTTTGAGCGACCACTAAATATTTTTCGATTTCAAAATAAAAATAGAGGGATACTTTTTTTTCAATATAGAACAATTATTGAATAAAATTCCGACTTAACTTTTTTTTTGCCTACCCCAATGTACATAGATACAATAAGTGCAGTGGCGCATACAGGGGTGCACAATTGGGTTAGTGCAGGTCAGCAGTTCAGCGGTTCAGCACCAACGGCAACGGCCTACTTTTTGCTACTAGAGCGGCGCTTTTTTTTTTGTTGTTTCTTTTGGCCATCCTTTAAATGCTGGCAGTGCTTGAAAATGGTATGGTATTTTGTTTTTAATCTTCCATACTTGCATATTGTTACACTTGTCTGGTTTGACTTCAAAAATAATTTCATTTCTGAGTAATTCAAACTTTTTATTAATGCTTACGTTGGTACATAATTGTGCATATGCGTGAGCAGGGGTGAAAAGTTTCACAATGAAAAGCGCAACAAACTTTTTACAATGGAACATTTTTATTACATACTTTTAATATGATAAAAAGTCTAGCAGCAATTACACATAAAAAAAATCTAGAAATAGAAGTTGTTAAAGCGATGCACATAAGGACACTACAAATTGTTGAGTTCAGAGGTACTAGAAAACATCTTTAACATTGATATGAGTGTTTCATATATACATATGTATATATAAACTTATGTATTTATACATACATATTTATATTCTTATATATCGCACTTTAAGTCAAAAATAGTCAAAACTGAAAATTTTGCAAAATTAATTTTCTTTCCATAAAACTGTTCACCGACCATAGATAGATATATAAAAAATTTCTTCTTCTACTGAACATTTAGGAGTTTAGGAGTTGTGACTGTTTTGGATTAGGGTAGCCCAAACATTTTTTTTCTGAAGAAAATACACGTTTTTTGTAGAAAAATGTAACAACTCGTGAGATTTGCTCATTTGGTACGTAAAATAACCGGAAAACGTCGATAAATAAGTTAATACAGTGAAAGCTCTAATAAGCGAACAAATTCGGACGCGGATACTCGAATATGTTTAGTTATGAACAAAAATCTTCTATAAGTGGACGCGAAGGTCTAATAATCGGTCAATTTTATTTTTTTTCGGTCTGTTGTTGACTCTTGCGCATGTACATACTATGTATATATATGGACAAATTCCAAGATGATTTCTCCTCTAGAAAAAAAGTTGCCTTTTTATTGCCCTCTTCTTGTTGATTGAGCGAAATGGGCATTGCGATTTGTCGGTAGAAAAGAAAACGACATAAATGTTGAATTTATTTTCAACTCAATATCTTTTTGTTTTTTTACATTGAAGGGTGAACATTTTTTTTTTTTTAATTTAGAAACTCGCAATTCCAATTTTTTTAATTTGAATTTTAATATTATTTTTTACGAAATTCTCTTAAGCGGATACCTTTCATAGGCGGACAAAAAGTAAGTGGCCATCGGTGTAAGCTTATGGGAGCTTTCACTCTATTAATATTGGGAAATATGTCGCTATAATATCGATAACTGTATAATAATTTTAATACATTTATTGATAAAATTGTCGATAATGATATCGATAATTATATTGAAATTCCATAAATGTATTGATATCGATAAATATATATATAGATATACTTTAGGGTGTCAAAAAAAAACTTACCGAATTTATGGTCTTAAAAGGTCGTATTTACTGAGAAGAAAGTTCTCAATTTTGGAAAAAAAATGTATTCCAATTTTGAAAGGTGCGACGAGCATTTGAAATTTTCAATGTAAATAGTATGAAAAAATATGTTTTTCATTAAAAATCTAAACGAGGCACTCGCATTTTAAACATTTTTCTACATTCAGGAATTTCGCTACAAATATAAATAAAAAATAGCAAATCTTATAGATTTTTTCAATCACAAAGTAATCAAGGTCAGCCCCTAAAACTTCACCCATCACATCTGTAACATCTATCTATACATATTTCAAAAGCAAAAATCAATAATTCTTTTCAAACAATATTCTTTCTTTGTCTCTTCTTCTACTTTATTTAATATGCTCAATGCCAAAAAAGCGGCCACCAGCTGACTTTCAAATTATTTTATGACACAAAAATAAATTCAATAAAACATTCATGCAAATCCTTAAATGTGTGTACTTTTGCATTTACATTTGGAATTGTTACCACGTGCGACCACATTACCACGCACTAACACAGACATACAGACATATCTATTCAGGATATGACTTCTAGCCACAAGCCACAAGAAAGCCGGTACAATGCATACATACAAGCATACAGGCTTTCGCAGAATACATAGAAAAATTCCAATTCAGCGAAGCCAATAAAGTGTAACCACGGGTAACTAGTCAGACGGTATAATACGCAAATAGAACCAAAACAAATGCTACACTCAAGGAGTCACCCACTAACTAAAAATGACACATGTATAGGTGTGTATATATATGTATACATATGTACTCAAAAATTAGGAAAGGCAAGACGCTTCAAAGGCGCCAACCAGTCGAAGCACCACTCACTCGTACATTCCACCCCACAGGAAGCATTTCGAGCCACAAGAGCCTAAGAACTATTTGTATCTCACCACACTTCAACCACTGCCACATGTGACTTTGGTTTACATAAGCGTCATTACTCATTTACTCCTCACTGCGGGTGTGGGTGTAGCAAGTCGTAATGGGCAAACTCCTGGCGGTGTGGCATGCAAAGTACGCGCGGTGCAATAAATGCCAAAATTTTAGTTATGAGGTCGCGCTTCACCTGCCACTTCATCTATGTACATGCTTAAGTAGTAATTTGTGTAATTTGCAGTCATAGAAGAAAATTTGTGTCCTCCTCCGCCGTCTTCACTTCGAGCGCTCGCATAAGGAATTGTGCTCGTTGGTTTTGTGGAAACGACCTTGCTGACAAATCGCATATATCGCTAAATAAAACTATGTTTGCAGATATATATGTACATATATATGTATGCGTAAGGAGTTACCTAGCGAAAAGTACCGAACTATTTGTGAATTCGTGCAAAACAATGGCGTGAGAAGCGACAGCAACCGAGACTGAGGTGCGGCTGGCTTGCAGCCTTGCTAAATCTAGTAGGGGATCCGTGGCATCCGTGAAGACAAAAACGAACGGATGAACGAACGAAAACTGTAGCTATGTAAATAGTAACAACAATTTATGTAGCGTGCCAACACAGGAACGATTGTAACTAATGAAGTTAGAGAAGCTTTCAACTGGTTGTGGGATGTGTTGAGAATGAAGTTAGGTGAGGTGGCTGTTGGCTAAATACATGCATTTGTTGGTAAAATGTAACTAAGAGTTGGCTAACGGTTTTCAGCTGAAGCGGTATAAAAGGAGGTGGCGGAATAGAATGGGAACGTATTTGCTGAGGTATTGTATGACGTTTTACATAAATCGATGCAGAGGTTACATAAAATTGCCAACAACAGTAGTGCAGAAGTTGTAAGAGATGTGCGCAAATAGTGGAAATGTGAAAGTGAGAGTAGGTCAATGCAGTCGCCTGGAAAGTTGGAAAAATCACAGTATTCTTTTTACCTTGCGAGTAAATATTTTGAAAACGAAGTAAATAAGTATACATATATACACATGTATATATATACTTACGTAGTTTCTACACATCTCCAAGAGTATGTATATTAACTGTGTTTTGAAGAAACAGTGCAGAATATGCCGAGGTGATAGAAGTGTTGTGTCCTTAAAAATTAAAAAATCGCCAAGGGCCCGCGAATGGTAGCGCTAGGCAGAGGCAAAAGGATCAAAATATTTTTGGAGTGCTAACGATAAAAATTCATGAATTGTAAGAGCAGTTATTTATAAAACTTCGATATTTCGAAATTTAATGTCCTACTTTACTCGAAGCTAATACTCACAACCGAGCCTCTATTGAAGCCCGATTCAACCAAACATTAACAAATAAAAAAAAAAAAAAAAAAAGTTGTTTTTGTTTTTAATAGCGGTCGCCCCTCTTCAGGCAATGGCGAACCTCCGAGTGTATTTCTGCCATGAAAAACAGCTCCCATAAAAAACAAAAAATGTAATCGCCATTCGGAGTCGGCGTAAAACTGTAGGTCCTTCCCTTTGTGTGACCACATCAAGGCGCACGCCACAAATCGGCTAACTATTATTATTATTTACCATTCTCACTTCTATCGCCTGCTGACTGGCGTGGTCCTATCACATTTGAGTCGACTGTGTCCTTTATTAACTTTAAAGGCTTTTATTATATTTTGAAGAATTTCAGCATCGAGAAAACTCTTTGAGTCACGAAATAATTTTGACAGGTATGAAGTAGCGCTGACGCCACGTGTCCCTATATTTCGCTGTCTAACCATTAGAATCCTACCTTTTATTGTATTTACCTGCCTTGAACATATTTTCAGCCTTGAGGAAACAGTTTAAATATGTTGATTAATATGACACCTTCGCGCGCGTTCCGACGCCAGATGTCCCGGTACTGAAGGTGCTGACTCTGTACTAGCGTTCCATCACTAAAATGCAACCCATTCTGAAAATATTATCCTTAAGAAAATGGTCATTTACAGGCCAGGCTCTTCAGTTATACTTTCAACAGAAAGGATACTATTTTAGTAACTAGAAATAATATAAAGCCACTCTATAGCAACTTGACTGGTTACAACCGACTGCAATTTTACATGCATACAAGCATAGTCTGATCGATGAAACTTCAGAACATATTCTGAGTGATCTGAACATAAGAAACAGGATCGCTTGTCAGAAAGCTAGAACGTTTGCAATGCGGCCTTCACTGGAATCAGTTTATGACCACTCTAGGTCTGAGAAGGAACGTCATGCTGGGTGCTTTAGTATTCTTGGAAGCTGTTCGATGTGCTGAAGCTTGACCGACGCGACGGCTTGACTGCGATGCACTCTAAGCAACATAATAGGGAAATGTTTGGGCTCGCTTTCAGTCGCCTCTGATTTTCTTCTAGTCAGACTTTTATGAACCAGGTTAATGTGATATTACAGAAAACTCTCTAATGTTGGCCAAAAGAGGCATTCGCAATTCGCTCTTACCGAGAAAAGAGAGAGTGAGAATACCTTTGACTAAATGTGGACTACTCTTGAACAGTTGGGCCTCGTACCAGCTCAGCGAACGTTGGTTCAAAACAAGGAGATCTGCAACTGAGAGATCTTCCTGGTCGAAGGTAGAACGGGGACTGTTGGGGGATCTACTTGGATCCACAAAGTCGCAGCTGTCAAATCATGGTGAGTGCATTGAGAGAACACTGTCCGATTTGTATTCACGCCATGACTAGGTGGAATCATTTGAACACTTTTCCTTTGTGAAAAAATATATAAAGGTGCACGCACTCTCTTATGCTGCTCTTTGGAGCCAACTTTAATATCTTTCCATACTTATTGCAAACTTACTTCACCAGCACAAAATTTCATAAAAGCCAACGAGAAGATGCGGATGAATGATTACAAACAACGTAGTGAATCCACCTACATATTCGCACACAGTTCACTGTGCGTGAATTGAAGCGAGGTGTATTGTTTAAGAAGAGTCTTATCGCACGAATGCAGATGCGTTAGTGTCACCAACCATGGTAAATTGATATGAATGAGAGCATGGGAATTGTGTGTGCTTATGTGCCAAACATTCATACATACATGCATATGTATGTACGTATGTATATAAATCGTGTACAAAAAGCATTCTGAAAATGCTGCAAATGCTAGATTGTCGGGTCAAAAGCACATAAAGGCAAAGCTACGTCAAAGCAACGCAGGACAACAATGCGTTCGGCTAACTTGAATGCCAGCATTGAGGAACATAAGTAGATAGATTCACATATGTAAGTATTAATGAAGTATGTATGTAGATTAGGTTGATGCTTAAAATATCAACATCATGGAGCACCCCTTCTACGTACAACAAAATAAATATATACATCCACGAACCATCAAAATTTAAAAAAAAATGTTTTTTCTCAAAGTTTGAGAAAATTAAATTTTTTTTAATCGTAAAAATTCAAACAAAATTTTGAGTTTGACCACCTCAAACACAGCGAATGAATATATTTTTATATGCTGTCAAATTTATGTTAAAATTTCCGTTTGAAAAAAATATTAAATTTTTAAGTATTGAAATTTTCGTGGCTGTCTTTATTATTTGTGTAGAACAAAACGAAGGGTGACCCCCTAAAAAAATTAGATGTTGATATTTTTAGCACCACCCTAATGCAAATGCATATTATGTTAAAGTAATCAAGTATGTATGTGCAAAATACATTTTTCTGACACTATGCAGTGCGTGCAACAACAAAACTTATGTATGACTGCACAAATCCGACTAGCTGACCAAAGTGGAGCATTTCGCATGCCTGGCTTTGATGTGATACCGGAAATTGAAGGTGGCGATTCATGTGCTCAGAGGATTATATACATACATACATACATAAATGTGTATGGCATACAGTTGAGTGACTCCGCTTAGCAGGATTTTATATGCAGTAAACGTGCGCGCCGATGCGGATATGAGGTACTCGCATGCATGCTTGTCATTTCGCTCCAGTTGCATTTAAGTATTATTCGTATTGTTTAAGCGAAAATAATGCACTTACCGGCGAGATTTCATGTAACAGGTTGGAATAGTATTAAGTGTAATACATTAATATAAATTTATTCGTGTAAGTGGCAATTTTTTTTTAATATTCTGCTAAAAGCTGTAACGCACTTACATGCTTATTTATATGGTTTATTTTATTGGAAAGTGGTAGGTACTCGGGAATTTTTAAACGTGATGTGGCAATCTGTTATCATCTAAGTGGAAATCTGTTCGTTGTGCAGTTTAAAATTCCATAAAGGGTAGTGAGAATTTTCAAAGGTAAAAGAGCACAGGTATGTATTTTTAATTGTCTTAGCGAATAGTGACTGAAAGGTTACGCTTCATACCTTGGTACAAGTCGCGACGTTAGTTTTCAGAGAGAATTTACAAACGTTTACTTAGTTCCAGTTACTGCGAAAGAAAGTATTTTTTATTGAGTTTTTTCTTTTTTTTTTTTTTTGGATAGAAAACTTTAAGTTTTATCTCAAATCACTTGGATAACATAACAAAACTAGAATTTAAAGAAACATGGGATAAGGCAACACTTTTGTGTTAAAGCTAACCCAAACAAATTGCGTAGAAAATCGTAAGACTGGATACAAATTTGTATTAATTATTTTTACATTTTAAATCGAATTTTGTTTAAAAAGAATTTACTTTTTCCCCAAAATGTCATACTCTAACTAACATCCGAGAAAGAAACCGGCCGCAATTTAGTGCAAAACTAAAATTTTTTGTGATATTTTGGTCAAAATATTTCAAAGTTCTTGAAATAGTTGTGTATAGCTGCTACGCCTACAGTTTATTTAAAAAGTATTGTGTACATTTTTTATAGAGAAATTAAAGGCCTTTAATTAAAAGAGCTTTGAATTAGGAGAGACAATATTAGCGAACTAACTTTATTTCAGAACTCGCAAAATGGAAAATTAGCTTGAAAACTTTTGAACTTTTTCAGTATTTAAGTGACTTAAAATTCGTTTAAAGGGGCTAATTTTACATAAGAAATTGCAGTCAAATGCCACAGATCAAAAATAGTTTTTCAAATTTGTAAACTAGCGTTATTTTTGCTTTTTGTTTCTAATGGAATGCTATTTCAGGAATTTTCAGAACTTTTTCGAGACTTTTCAAAGGCTTTCGAAATTTTTCCGAAAGCTTAGGGGTTCATTGGGAATTTTAAAAATAACAACACCGGCACACAACGAGATTAGTTTGAATCGTACACCACCTAAATTTTGTGTAAATTACGGAAAACCGAAAAAATGCAAAAAATTCGCTACGGGATACAAAACTGCTTACTCATTGTGTAATAATGGTAAGATTAACATGTCAGAAAATGCGATGATGTCAACTAGTTTAAGTCATAAAAATGCAATTAGTTACAAGGTATGTAAATACATAAAATGTATCATACAAACCGTGTAGGAAAAGTGCAATGCCTTGAATTTTTGATGTATGTGTTTTGAAATGCATTTTTCACACAACAAATTACATTTAACAAGGGATGACGGAACCTCGTTACAAAACGCATTTTATTGTTGTGAATTTATAGCCTTTTTATACTTTTATCCAGTCGGAAGCAGCTGCAAGCAAAAGGAAAATAAAACATCCGACTTTGTACTTATTCTACTAAACGACAGATGCTACTTCGAGTTCGCTAAAGAAATCTGTCATGATGCCCGTCATTACTGTCCGTCAAAATGCGCCCCTCCAAAAAAAGTATTTTCTTAATATTCCCAAAGTCATTTCATGTCAAATCATTTTTTTTTATTTTTCATTAAAATTGGGTTCATATTACAACAAAAAGCATAAAACCAAAGTCCCAAAGGTTGTATACAAACTAGGAAAATTCTCTAAAGTTTTCATTAAAAATAATTATGAAAAATTCCAACTTCTTGAATAGATTTTTCGAAGTGCATTGGCTATAAAATTTTGAAGCCCACTGACTTTTAGCAGAGTAAGATGAAAGCTTAAAGTGGCTACAAATTACCGCTGATTTTTGAGTTTGTTGTTTTTTTTTAGGGCGGTCTGGCCCACTTTCTCAAATACAATCACACATTGTATGGAAGAAAAGTCGCACGACCGTTCACCAAAAAGATTTAAAAAATTAACGGTAATTTGATGAAATTCTAAAAAGGTCCATACTCGAAGTGTCCTACAGGGAAGGCATTTACCCATACACACATATTCATGCAGTATATATTAGCAGATGTAAACAATCGGCAATCATTTTATCATACTTTATTGTTCGACTTTTAAAGGTCACAACTACGACAGGTAAAACGAAATCAGAACAGAAACATAAACATCCACAACAACCAAAGGCGACAATCAAACTACCCGCATAACTTGATATCAGGGAAAAGAAGATCGAGGAATTACATGATGGTAAAGTAAGAAAAGCCGGAGCTTTTGTATAAAGCGAGAAAGCATGCGGATATACATATGTATACACATATGTGCATACATATGTACGTGGACTTATGTTAAAGCTTTCCTGTTAAGTAAATAGAGCCAAAACTTGCTAAAGTAATAAGAAGTTTTAGTTGTTTTTTTCATTTCTATTTGCCCAAGAACACAAAAAAGCATAAAAGCCCTAAATTGAGTTTGAGTGTGTGGCAAATGGTCAACTAATGGCATGAAAGGATATAAAAAAATCTAACAAACAGACGTAAATTGTTACGGGAGTTTTGATAAATAGTACTGTTACACATTATGTATTGCCTTTTACGGCAGCAATCAAGAACATACAAACAACACACGTTCTTACAAAAAGTTATAGGTCAACAGCACCACCGACCGAGACGAGAGCAGCCCCAAGCGAATCGTTATCAGCTCCACCACCCTCACTGCGGATAGCGGAATTTCCAGCTGCAGCAACACCATTAAAAACAACTATAACATTACCACCACATTACGTCATTATGCTGCTTTGGAAACGAGCACAAAGCGACTATCAGACGAATTCAATCGGCGCTACAACGGATTGTGCGGGTAGGGGCAGAGCGCATTAAATAGGCCTTACGCGAACACCTGCCCTACACTGTTTATGGTACATATGTATATTTTTCTATCTTTTTGTTGTTTTTCTTTCAGCCCTATTCGCGTCATGCTAACCAACTACTACACGCTATACTGACACGCGAATAACAAACGCGCCCGCCTGACTGGAGACGTCCACCGTCAACCGCTAAGCGCGGCACAACTACATAAACCCGCTAGTTTAAGGGGAGCGGGGACACGGTGATATAGAGAAAGGGTGGAAGCGGGTGTTTAACACTTTTTTTCTGTGAGACGGTACAATACGTCGTAAAAATATTTTAGTTAGCTAGATTATTGAAAATTAAAGTTTAATTAAATTTCATTTTTTTCAATTCATAGTAAATAAAGTATTATAAAGCATGATATTTATCTTCCAATATTGCTTATATAAAGGCAAGCCCATCATTATTGTATACTATATTTTGTTGTTTTTTAAATTTTGCACCTGAAGTATAATTAGTTTATGAATGGGAGTGATCAGATCAGCAAGCGATATTTAAGTATGTATTTATGTACAGTGACGAGCAAAACTGTAACATGGTGTAACACTTTTTACTTCAGCCATCGCTATCTTTCCAAGTTCTAACGACTTTCATACTTTTGCTGTATATTCTTGTTGGTACATCCCTACTCCCTCTCTCATAATGATTTGAAGTCAATACAACAACAATAAAAAAAACAGCAGACAAAAATGTAAATTAAGGCAGATGTTACAGTTTTGCACTCATATATTTTTAAGAGCTTTTTAACAATTTTCACGTAATAAAAGAACTACTAACACAATGTTCAGTACTCTTTTGCCTGTTTCAGTTCCTGGATGTGATTTGGCATACCTCATTTGTATCTTTGTAAAAATTCTGGAGGTATATCCTTAGTTTGCTTTCACAGCTCATGTACTCGATTTTACGGACTTTGATACTTATTAAGCTGTGCTTTTAGTTGATTTCGCAAAATCTCGATGAGATTCATGTCCGCGGTTTGTGGAGGTCATTTCAAATTAGCAAATTTTTGCTTTTGTATCCAGTCTTTGCGAACATATGCAGTATGTTTTGGGTGATTTTTCAGCAGAAACTCTCATTTTTCGACTACATCTTGCAAATTTTGTTGAAATATGAACAGATACTGTTCCTTACGCATAATGCGTACTAACGGACCAACAAAATTTTTGAAATACAACCCCAAACAATTAAGATCCTACCACTGTGATTCACAGTTTGCAGTACATGATGCGCTTAGGCTTAATTTGGGTCTTTGATCCAATACCATGCCCGGCCATCTGATTGAAAGCGATTAATTTAGTCTTGTCAGACCAAATAACCTTCAATTGAAACTTAAAAATATGTTTTTTATTGCATTCTGAACGGCCTAACATATCCCAATAGGCAACGGTTCGGTTTTCGTGCGATGCAGCGAAATGCTGCCACACTCGCACATGTATTTTGATCAAATTTGCTTTTTTCTTCTTTATGATGCCTTTGCGCCCAATTTGGCAATTCTTCGCGTCGCTGTCTATTGATTTGCATTAAAGTTTAATACCTTAAGCGCTTCTTAATAGTGGCTGCATCGCTACTTGCTTCTAAGTTCACAAGATATCGTACCGTAATATTTTTTAACATACTTCCTTTGTCCTTGGGAACACTTTANGCATTAAAGTTTAATACCTTAAGCGCTTCTGTAATAGTGGCTGCATCGCTACTTGCTTCTAAGTTCACAAGATATCGTACCGTAATATTTTTTAACAGACTTCCTTTGTCCTTGGGAACACTTTAGGCTATATTTATTCTAAGTCATAACATTTTTAAGTAGCAAATTCCAAATTTTTTTGCCACTTTTCGTGCGGTTCCGCCTTTCCGCAATAAATCTATTATTTACATTTATGGCTCCTGATTAACTATGTTATTTACTGGTGATCACTTCTTCAATAAATTACAATATAGAAAGAAGTATTCTGACTTCCAACTAAGTAAAAGATAACAGTCAAATGCAAAACTGAGAGTGAGTGCAAAACTGTAACATCTGCCTTAATTTACATTTTTGTCTGCTGGTTTTTTTATTGTTGTTGTATTGACTTCAAATCATTATGAGAGAGGGAGTAGGGATGTACCAACAAGAATATACAGCAAAAGTTGAAAGTCGTTAGAACTTGGAAATATAGCGGTGGCTGAAACAAAAAGTGTTAAACCATGTTACAGTTTTGCTTGTCACTGTATATGCAAATTCATTTACATATCGTTGGTGATACTGCAAAACGGTCTATGTCTATTAGTAGTACCCTTGAAACTTAGATGGTCTCTTACTTGCACCGGAATGCATCTGCATACACTAATAAACGAATGACAAAACTGTCTACCTTTGGCTGATGAAGATGAATGATTGCCAGAAGCGATCAGATATAGATAACAGAACAATTAAGCACCAGAGGTAATAAGTGACATAGAACGTTTTGCCGTATCACCGACGATATTTAATACTATTTACAGTACGAGTATGTATGAACGTATGTCAGCACTACGTATTGAATTTTAATACTTTTAATGCACGCGCTAAAAAGGTATTATTAAAATTGCCAACGTAGTAAATTGACAGGAAAAATATACATATGTATGATATATAGGGAGTTCACAAGGTGTTGTATACTGTCGTACTGTTGTATGTCATAAACTTTAAGCGGCTAAAACTATATTTAAGTAATTAGCAAGATAACATAAAAGTTTTATTATGAAATTTCACACAATTAAAAAATAGTTGGTGGTGATTTCAAGTCCTCTAAGCATTTATTTAGTCGATAAAAACTTTACAACACACAACAATACGACAAGTACGACACCTTGTGAACCACCCAATATTTTCTCGACAATGCGCGTATAGCACAGATGGCTTCTACGTGCAATTCTAAGCAAATTTTCCGAAGAAACCATGTGTCTAAAATCAATTTGGAATTTTCCAAATTGCGAAAAGAGGTTTTTTAGCATTTTGCTGTATATAGGGTCGTAATGAAAAGGAAAAATGAATCCATTTCTGCACTTATTGTTTACGTAAAACGTTTGCCAGAGGGCGCGACAGTAAACATTTTCACATTTCCTTGAAACCAATTTTTGCAATTTGGCAGACTTCACTGTTGACAGTTACAATTTCGAGAAAGTAGAGAATTTCGTTTACTTGGTAACCAGCATTAACACCGATAATAATGTCAGCATTGAAATCCAACGCAGAATCACTCTTGCCAACAACTCCTACTTTGGACTGAGTAGGCAATTCAGGAGTAAAGTCCTCTCTCGACGTACGAAAACCACGCTCTATAAGTCGCTCATCATGCCCGTGCTGGTATACGGCGCAGAAGCATGGACAATGACAACATCCGATGAGGCGGCTCTTGGAGTGTTTGAGAGAAAGATTTTGCGGAAGATTTACGGGCCTTTACGCGTTGGCCGCGAGTACCGCAGACGATGGAACGATGAGCTGTATGAGCTTCACAACGATATGGACATAGTGCAGCGATTTAAAATACAGCGGCTCCGCTGGCTTGGTCATGTCGTTCGAATGGACACCGACGCTCCAGCTCTGAAAGTATTCAACTCGGAACGCGCTGGTGGTAGCAGAGGAAGAGGGAGGCCTCCACTGCGATGGAAAGATCAGGTGGAGAAGGACTTGGCTTCACTTGGCGTTTCCAATTGGCGTCAGTTGGCACAGAGGAGAAACGACTGGCGTGCTTTGCTAAACTCGGCCAAAATCGCTTAGGCGGTTACACCGCCAAAAAAGAAGAAGAACAAGCGTAGTAGAATTTGGGTACAAATTAATATTATTATGAAACATTTGGAAAAGGGGCGTGGTATTTATTTTTAGGAATTTTCAATGACAATACAGTTTATTTTCTAACAAAACCCATATAAAACCAAGTTTTAAACTTTGTAAAAGACTGCCAAAAAAGTGTAATAAATTTTCACTTAAATTTCAAACTTTTTTCTCAGAAGTGTTAGAATTTTTATGAGCAAGCAGTTTTATAATTCAAATTATTTATAAATCAAAGGCATCAGGGGCTCTATTCTGTAACTGTGCGTTTTCAAGTGTACACTGAAAATTGTGTGCACTCTTCATTTTGCGATTCAGCATGTGTGAGAATGAGTTTTAACTGTCAAAATTGTGTACACTTCTCTTCCGAAAAACTCACTGAATTTTTGTCGGTGAGTTTTTGGCTGTGAGTTTTGCACCCGGTGTACACTACATTCTCTCACAGTTACAGAATAGAGCCCCAGATCCGTAACGTTCGTTCGATTTTCAAAAATTAGGTGTCAAATGTAAGTGAAAATGTGCATGTCAGTTAAAGTAACTTAAGAGACTTTCAAAGGTTTGCCTTTGAATGGAAAAATAAGTTTCCCTTAAAAAAGTATATTTTTTTAAGTTTCTTTTAAGGGGGAACCTTAAACTATGTAAACCTATGGCTAGTTGATCGTAAAAATATTGTTTGGGCTTAAGCTAGTTTTAATGGCGCGCACAGATGTCAAAGTTTACTTTGTACAAGTTTCTAGATCGAAAGGATTAAAGGTTTTGTGCAATTTTTTGTCCATATTTCCATTTTTTGGGGTTAAAGGTCATTGTATTCCATTATTATCATTTAGGGTATGTATTCCCTTAAGCGCGAATTGTAGAGAACTCGAAAACCTCGAAAGTTTATGGGCTGTTTTTGGGAATGCACTTTTTTGCAACCTCGTAAAGAATGGCGGAATTCAGAAATTTGGCAATTCAGTCAGAGTTTCTTTGTATAATACATGGTATCAGTTGAAGTAAATATAAAACCAAAACATTCAAAATACCACGAAAAAGTGAAAAATGTAAATTGTGTGAATTAATATACCAAAATGGAACACTGAAATTTACGAATTACATTTCGAAGGCGTTTTCGCGCCTAGTTTGCCTCAAAAGTTTTCGAGGCTGGAAAAGTTTCGATTTTTCTGTCATTTTCGAGTTAAGGATACCCTAATCAAGGCACATTAATACAGGTAGAAGCCAAAATGACGTTGCTCTCATGAGAACCAAACCTTTAAACTTCAACTTGTTTTTCTTTTATTTCCTATATTTCGTTACGCTTTGAATGTCATATCGTTGTTTTTTTTTAATGTTCGTTAATAACAAATTTTAATTAACATGTGAATTTGAGTAGTGTTGTGCGGTTTATACTTAGTGTATGTGTTAAAAATGCAACACCTGAAGCGTTGTTTTTTATGTGGTTTTAAATATGAAGCAGATACCACTAATTGTTTTTAACGTGCCTCAATGTCCTTCGCGTAAAGAGCGTTGCGAAAACAGCTTTGGGGCAGAAATGCCTTGCTGTGCGTTAAACATTTTAAAGCAGCAGATTTCATAAATGCACCGGGAGGTACAGGAAAGGCACTTTTGATACCAAGTGCTGTTCCTATGACCCTTATGCCGGAAAGTCCCTCCAACTCATAAATTAAAAACAGAAAACAACATACAAATTAACAAATTTTAACTAAAGAAAAAAAATAAAAACAAAACTTCAAATTTACTCAAAAACGTCAACCAGCGAAATGTAATTTTTTATTTTTCCTTACACACGCTCATTTTTATTTTTACTCTCCCGAAAACTTTGACTTTTGTAGGTTTGATGTCAATTTGGCTTCTACCTGTGTTTATTGTACCATGACCCTAATTGAAAAAATAGTACATCAGATAGTAGTTTGCCGAATAAGAAAAATAAAATAAGGAAAATAAACAAGAAGTGAGATTTTACGATAAACAAAAATGGAGTTAGATTAAAAAATAAAGCCTTACTTTAAATAAAGAAAATTTGAAAACGGCAAAAAAAACAATAGAAACATAGGCAAAGGGATTAATAACGAAATAAGGCGATTTACATAATATGTATTATGTGGTGAAGTGTGATGATGATTTACAAAATCAACTACTAAATCAACTACTATGTAATTACTTAAAGAAAATACAAATACAATGCACGAGTATGCACGTATGTAAATAGTAAGTACATATATACATATCCATGTATGGATGTTAGATATACATACACATATGTAGATCCGGCATGGGCAGGCAACAAATATCGCTGGCTTAGAGTGAAAAGTTTGATAATTACACCTTTTATGGAAACTCATATTTTGATAGAAGAAGCAAGGGAAATTAAAAATGCTTCGTTTCATAAAGCATTAAGGTACATATAGTCACCTGAAATGCAAAAAGAAGTAACATCATCGTAAATGAAATGGAAAAAGTCGTGACTAATATTTTAATTTTTTTTTATAAAATGATGTGGGGATTTGTATTTCGATGGAAACCATAATAAAAATCAAAAAGTGAATTTTGAATTTTTTATTAGTTACGTCTTTTTGCATTTCAGGTGACGATATGTACTTGTTTTATTCTTTCTAGTTTATATTCAACAAAATGCAAATTTGCTCCATAAGGGGCAGCGAAAAACCGATAAGACTAAAGTATATAATATGAAATATTTTTATAAAGAACGAAATCTTCTGATTCGTATAGAGTATAGAGTATAGAGTTTAATTGTGTATTCAAAGTTTTGCGAAATACTTGAAGAAAATGACTATAAAGAGGTTTTTCCTCACCTATAAAATTGGTGAAAATGGACTTAGCAACTCTTCACTCCAAGCTAACGATGTGTACATGGCTATGAGGGTACAAAGTTGAAGGTAAAGGAGCTGATGATGGCGAAGGCAAATGAATGTGCGTATATATGTACATACATACATGTATATATGTAAGTATATGTATATAATTATGCAGATAGATATGAATAGGTGCACACTATAGTGTATCTATAAATTCAAAACTGTGTGAGAGTGAATGAAGGAAGAATGATGAAAATTAGCTTAACTAAGGTGAAAGGGCCTGCTGGGCAAGTAGGTATAAAGATGGAGCGATAGAGTTCCATATAATTATGTACATACATATATATATATATGGAAATATGTATGAACCACTGAATAAATGCAGTGACAGACAAATGGAAAACAAGGTGATGCATGTAGATATGTATGCATGTAAATTTGCAGTAAGGTGATGAAAGTGTGATGTAAAATGATGTTTTTGTGTTGATAATGCCACAGAAGCAAAGATAGAAATGCTAATACAGGAATTAAAAAACACACACACGCACACATCTACACGCCATGCCTTTTGAATGCATGTTCATGTGGAGATGTGTGTGAGTATTGTCATCCACATTTTTTTGTTTTCAGCTTCAAGGAGAGGCACAACCGCAATAGCACAGCGCTGCCACAGCCACATTTGGCCCACATGGCGCCAGCACAACCCCGCCGCTGCTCCGACGTACGGCCTTGCAAAGCGTAGGAATGCAGGCGGGCCGGTGGTGACTGCCACAAGGTGCATCAAAGTTGAGCTGAGCGCGGCTCATTCGCGCATTGCGCCTCGACCAGGGTTGCCACTGACAAAAAAAAATATTTACCATCGACTTGAAAAAAATCTACCAAATGTGGGAAATATCTACCAATAACTTTTTTATAATTATTTAAATAAAAACTATAGTTCTATTATTTTTTTATTTATTTCAATTAAAACTTNTCGACGAACACATACAATGACACTCACCTGCACAAGTACTTTTCTTGTTGTTTTTGTTTTTGGGTTGCTTGAACTGCCGTTCCTTTTCGCTTCTGACGCTGTTGCAACTCCCCAAAATCGGCAACCGTATGCGTACGTGCGTTTATGTGCGTTACGCGTGACCTGAATGCGTTGATACACTTCCTCAACAATGAAGTCGCTTCCCGCTAGAATTTCTCACACTTTTAACTAATATTCAGCTTAGCGGCCCCTTCACTAAATTTGTATACTACTTCACTGTTAAGGTGACACACACAATTACAATAACATCAAAAAACTGTTTTCACAATATTTTTTTCTTTGAATTATGTATTTAGCAAGTTGTTGTTTTGCTGTTTTTGTTAATTGTTGATTAACAAATCTGTTTTTTTTTTGTACCTATGCGTATATTTTTGTTTTTTTTTTCTTTATTCCTTTTAAACCGCCGTCTTTCGTTTCAGCTGGTATTCCGAAGTTCTCTTTTTTCTCTCCCTTTTCCCACACGAAAAATCAATAATTTGCTTGTTCACCTTCTCGCTAATGATTTTTCTTTAGCGTTTTTTATATTTCTCGATTTCGTTTGCGTTTATTCTTTGTATTGTTGTTAAGAGCGTTAATTACCGCCTTGGATGTGAGCACGAATTCGTTGTTTCCGGTTATTTTTCGTAGGTTTTTATAATTGATACACTTTGATAAGTTGGATAATATTTAATTGGTCTGACTCAGTACAACAAATGTGCCACTTAGCTGTGCTTAGCCCCTCTACAACACGACGGAAACAAAACACAACCGTTCGCTGCGACGTCAAAATTGCCAGTGGAGCATTGGCAGCTCGGCCAGCGTGAACAGCACGCAGCAGTTGGAGCTGTCAATGTGCATGGAAATAGTGATGTTAACACCTGTGAATTTTCCCCTTCTGTGGGAGTTTTTAATTAAAAATGAGCTAAAAGCGAAAAAGGTATTTGGTTTTGTATATAGTACAAAAAGAGGTAGTTTTGTAAGTGGCTCAGCTGACATAGAATTCTGATTTTACAAAAATGCATGTTAAACCAAGGAGCAAATTCCTCGAAAAAGGTGCAAGATTTGTAGAAATTTAGCACGTTACAGAAAACTTGCTGGATTTTCCTTTCGAAAGTAAGAAAATGGATACCCCTTTGAGGTGCTTTTCTTGTCTTGAGGAGTTCTTTTTTGAAGTCGATTAATAAAGAAATTAGTTTTTAGTAATTTTAATCAGCCTTACCCTGAGTTTCGCCTGAAAAAAAATTCGACCGAAAATTTTACATCCGCCCATAGTACAACCATGGAAACCAAAAGTGACAAGTGAACCGGTTCGGAGAAAATGAAACTCATGATAAGGCCAAATATTAATTTTCCAAGAGAAATTCGAATTAATATGCAATCGAATTAATTCAGCAAATCGACATTATCGATATAGAGCAGAAACCAGAGTCCCAAAGATCTCCAATCAGCTGTCTTATTTTGTTACAAGTCGATTTTGGCAGTTCTCGTTAATCCACATCAGTGTTGTTGGTAGACTTAACCTAAACAGGGGACAAGTTGTGGCCTACACTGAACAAAAAGCTGTTGGTTGAGTGAAAAAAGATTTAAAATCTCCTTCCTTTCAACATTAATTTACTGCAGTTGATTATCATTTGCGAAAAAATAAAATTAAACTACCTTATCGTGAGTTTCGCCCGAAAAAAAAATTACCCCAAAAATTTTCATCCACCCATAGTAAATACATGGAAACGAATAGTGAACCGGCTGAAAATCTACGTCTTGATTAAAATCATATACACAACACTGTTTTGCAATCGCAGGCAGGCATTTGGGCCCTAACCGATTCGAATTGGAATCCAAAAGGAATGGATGCTAATGTTGCTGCAGCAGCGCGATCTGTCGTGCAAGAATTCGTAAAATTAGAGGAAAGGCTGAAACAAAAGGTGCAGCGCGACATCTAGCGTTGAGGCGTAGCAGTTTGTTAGAAGAAGCAAATTCTCCGCGGCGGAAATCAAATGGTGTCCCACCGGAAGTAAGATTGACCGGAAAAGCAACATTGATTATCTCTCATCGCACCATTTGACAGGAAAAGTTTTTAATCAATAATTGACAATAACCGCACCGCTGCTACTAGGCACTAGGTTTTTGTAGTATGTGGCATCTCTTAATTTTTAACCCTTATTCATATATGTCAGTTCATAAAATCGCTTAGCTTGTAAAAATCAAAATTTTGTAGAATTTTTGCGATAAAAAAATCTTTCCAAACCCTGGGGATGTCTATAGTTTGTAAGTAGAATTAAATAAAGAAGGGCTCATTATGTTAATATTTTAAGGACCCCCCTTAATGTGTAAGAACATATTTATTTAGTTAGTATTCCTATAGTAAAGGTCATAATACAGGCAAATTTTAGGATGTTAAAGAAGGAAGGAAAAGTATTTTATTAACTTAGATTTAATAATACTTTATATGAATAATTATTTACATTTTTATGCACTTAAACCTTTTTAAGTAACTAATAACTTATCTTAAAAACGGTGTACTGTAAGCAAAAACAAATTTACACACCAAAAGCTCAAACAGATAAAAAGCTTAATTTATAATACTTATACATAAATACTCGTATAATAATTCTTGTGTGAACATACATAACTACAAAGAAGGGCATATTTAGAAAGCTACATAAGCTCCCTATATATGTACACACATAGATAGAAAATCTTAGACAATGTTGCTCAACATGTTGCTACTTACCAATTTGTTGCTTGGCCATTCAATATGCCACCTATGCCACTCATACATTTAATACAGTTTGTGTTGTTGTTGCTGCACCCTAAATGGCTATTGGCTGTAGCCATACAACCATCCCAAGCATGTCCTGGTTCCGGCTCATATGCAGGATTTATTATTCCTTCGAGACGGCAATTTAAAGCAGACATTTTACTTAGGACGCCGAATTTTGTAGTTTTTGTTGCACTGCACTGCACCGAACTATTTTTTGGACGCATTATTTTGTGAGCGTTATATTTTTTTTTGTTGCAAGTTGATTTGTTTTTTCTTTTTTATAATTTTTGTAAAACGATCGTATTGTCCTTAAGAGATTTTGTACTTCTTTCACTTCTGCTTTTCAGTTTTTAACTTTTAAGTAGCATTTCCAAACATATATACATACATACATATAATGTATTAGATCGCACCACCTTACATGCAAACAAAAAATCCGCCGCACACTCGTGAGTCTAAAGTATTTTTACAAAACAATTTTCAAAAAAAAAAATTTACCGAACCTACAAATTTTGTTCATATCCGAGCACACTTCTGCACAAAGGTATTATAACTTTGTTCCCATAACAGTTGTTTGTAACAGCCTGAGGGAATCGAGATAGATGCAGACATACATATACATAAATGTATGTATCTCAAATCGGTCTGAATGAAAAAAGAAATTGATTAAACCATGTCTGTCTGTCCGTCCATCCTTGCGTGCGCGCCATAACTCGAGTAAAATATCAGATATCGTAACAAAATTAGTTACATAGGTTGGCCCTTTAAACAAGGTAGGCCGGTATTGAAAATGAGTGAAATCGGACAATAAACACGCTCACCTCCAAAATAACGGTATTTTCGAAATAATCCAAAACTACGATATTTCCGCAGCCAAATTGTTGAAAATTGAAATGCGAAGTGGAATTCTGATATGAAATAAAACAATTATGGAATTTTTGGAAAATAGGTGTGATACCGCCAACTTACCGAAATAAGATAATTCACTAAAACTAGATATTTGCAATAACCTCTTAGCAAAAATTTCTATTATCATAAATTTGTGGAAAATGGGCGTGGCACCGCGCGCTTATGGCTACATACATGTGTATGTGCATCTCGGTAACAGATTTATCAACAATAATTTTTCACTTAAATTGCTGACGAAGCCGGCTGTTAGTTTCGCCTGGCGGTCCCAACTGGCGCTAGTTGACGTGCTTTATTGGGTCGAGCTAACTGACTTTTTCAAATGAGTGTTCTCTACCCGTGCCGGGCCCGACGGCTCAAGTGCGGCGCGAGTTTCGTTGTATGCTAAGCTTAGGCCGTTTATTCCCTCCAGTGGATAAGACGAGCGCCGTCTTATTAGAGTTAATATCAAATCCATAGGCAGGGTGTTTGTTCGTAAGGCATCGTTGGCGATGATGGTTATGAAAACAGACATAAAAAATCTATTACAGATTACTATCCCAAGTTTTCGCATAAGGGCCCTTCTATATTTGATTGGTTTAAAGTAAAACTGGACATAAGTTTATGAGAATTGAAAAACTGAATATACATTTTTGTTAATTAACAGTCATGGCCACGGTTGCTATTTTGGCCGACATGTACTACTTTTGGTAGGCGTGAGGTATCCTACCTCTAGCAATACCATATGTCAATGAGGCTTGCCAGGGCGCCTTACTTCTCTGAAACTATGTAAATGAGCAATAGCAGTGGAAGCCTTTAAGAGCTTGATGATCCCGTCATCACACAGCTCACAGACATTACAAAACACAAGGTAATAAATAGTTACAACGATTGGCAAGGACTCATCAGTCTCACTTAAAAAAAAAAAAGTCTCTCTATTCAAAGAAAAAAAAACGAAAATTTCATAAGTGGGGTTGGTGAAACAATCAACTATTCATGTGGCTCTCTGATTTTCGTTTTTTTTTAATAAAAAAATATTTTTTTTAGGTGATGCTGATTAGTTCTAACGCGTCCGGGCCTGGTGTCAGGCAGCATAAAAGTCCAGGACTCTTTCAAAGCTACATCAAGGCTTTGGACAACTGGAAAACACTCTATTAAACTAATTAATTTATTATGTTGCAGCACTATGAAGTCGTTCGCGAAACACTCGAAAATTTTGATTTAATAATTATATAACCAATGTGTATTTGTAAAATATTTTAATAATGAAATCTGAAGCTAACATATATTTTGATATATGTTTTACATTTTGCTACACTTTTTGGTACACAAAAAAAAGGAAGTATGTAAGTGGTAACCGTGAACATGGCATATGAAGATGCGGCTAATATAAAAAAAATGTATCCATATACTCTAGGATACATAAATATGTATGTATGCATAATTATACTCCTTTTAAAAATAAATAAAAATGTGGCAATGAAAATAAGGACATTTGTAGATTTATAAATTTTTGCATTTGCATGATTATTTTGAGGCAAATCAAATTGTTAAAACTTTTGGTGTGCTTATTTAGTTTGTTTATATTTCATAACGCCAGCTTATAATTATACCTTTTTAATAATGCAAATATTGGTGCAGCTTTTTTTGTTTAAAATTTTTATTTTAGTTTCTTGGTTTTTTAGCCAAATGTATTGTATATACATATGTACATATGTGTGTACATGCGTTTTTTTTTTTTAAATCCCAATTTTTTTGCACAAATTCAAATTCTATTAATTTTAGCTTTATTAAATAAACTTTATTTTGGATTTCGGTTTTGGAATAACAAGCGTTTTTCAGTTTATTTTGCTTAGTATTCAAAATTAAAGTTCACTAAAGTAGACTCAACAAAATACTTATGAATATTTTGTATTACTTTTTTAATTTTTTTATTTTAAGTAGATATTAATTTGTTATGGTTTTTTATTTATTTTTTTTTCGTTTAACAAAAATTTGCCCCGTTTCAGTTTGATCCGTCACCAAAAAGCTCGATTTCTAAACTAATTCCAATTTAACTGATTTCACCAGCTTAGCTCACAGGTGGCAAAAAATACATATTAAGCCCAATATAATTCTAGTTAATCAGCTGGCACCCCGACAAACGCTCAGCTTCCGAATTTAAACGTGTCTAGTGAACCGAAAAATTGGCCAAGGGTAGAAATGCACAAAATGAATACATTAAACATTAAATTCGAACTTTAAAATGGAATTCGTTGACACTATGTAGCCGGTGTGTTTTCTTTGAGGTGCGGTTACTGAATTATCGTAAATACAATGTATTGTTTACCCATTACAGCAAGCTTTTCTATGCAAAATTTCACTTATTCTCTAATCGCTTATACACATACATACATACATACATATGTATGAATGTGAATTCGTAATTGTGCATAAATACATACATACAGATGTATGAATATTAGGGCGGGTCAGTGTGTCTGGGAGATTTTTTCAACTATGCGCGTATAGCGCAGTAGAATTCTATGCGAAATTCTAAGAAACTTTTTCGAAGAAACTATGGGTCTAAAATCAATTTGGGGTTTGCCAAATTGCGAAAAGAGGTTTCTTAGCATTTTGCTGTAGTGTCGTAAAGAAGTGCTTAAATTTTGTCTAGAAACATATTATAAAGGTTTTTTGTTGTATTAGGCATCCATTTCTACACTTATCTTTTTCTTAAAACTTCCATCAGCGGAAGCAACAGCGAAAAATTTTCCATTTTCTTCGAAACCTATTTTCGCAATTTAACACCCATAGTTTTGTGCAAATTTGCTTAGACATACACGTGAATCTTCCTATGTTATACGCGCATAGTAAAAAAAAATTACCCGCCCTAATGTACATACATATATGTATGCAAATTAGGCATATGACCTTTTTCTAAAATTTAAAAATAACGTTCTTGTTAAAATTTGCTAAAAAAAGGCACCGCAGGAAACTCCGAAAAAACACTTGGTACTGAAGAAAACAAGCATATTTTAACTGCGATCTAAACTTGGTATCTAAAACCGAATTTTATATACCCGGCGCAGGTATCAAATATCGTCGTTTCAAGTTTCTCTCAACTACCTTTTGCACTATAAGCAGGGGAGTTTTTCCCGATTTAAAACGTTTTCGATACCGATATATAGACCTTTGTAGTCATAAAGTGACCGGTGCCACGCCCAATTCCTAAAAGTCTATAACAGTCTTATTTATTGCTAAGATATTTTTGTAAGTATTAACTTGGAGTTAATTAGTGTCCTCAGTTTTTGAAATATCGGAATTTTCATATTTTTGAAAAGTACCGTTATATGGGAAAATGCCGTTATATGAGGAGTAGGCGTGGTTACAATCTGATTTCGCCCATTTTCATTAGCAACTTACCTTGGGTAAAGGGCAAGCTACATACCAAATTTCGTCGAGAAATCTCAATTTTTGCCCGAGTTATCGTGCACACAGACGGACAGACAGACATGGCTTAATCGATTTCTCTTTTCATGCTGATCATTTATGTATACATTTGTCTATATCTCTCTCGATTCATTTTGGCTGCTACAAATAACCGTAATATGAACAAAATTATAATACCCTTTTGCACATGTGCGCTCGGGTATAAAAACTAGTAATCAATTTTTTTTTCTCGGAGTCCGTCGCGGAACTATTTTTACAAAATATTGCAAAAACGTTCTTATTATTGGTTTCCTCATCCTCCGCTCATAAGTATGTATATTTAATTTTGGCTTATGCCTAATGTATTTATATATGCGCTTGTAAGCTGCGGCTTATCAAAACAAAGAAAAATTACCAAAAACAAAAATCAAAGCAAAGTTTGCATTTATTTAAGGGCGTTACCGAAAGCTCTGCCAGCACTTAAATTGCCGTTTGGAACAATAAATTATTTAAATGATGCCAAAAATTACACTAAAAACGATTACATACTCGTAAAATACAAATTTTTATCCTCTTTCGTAGATTGCAAGTTCGTGCTTAAGTGTTGTTTTTTGTAACACGATTCTAAGTAAAAATCTCATGACTATATTTTAGACCGATTCACACGAGATAAAACATATTAGCGAAGAAGGAAAATTAAAAAATATTTCTATATCCTATACGAAGAGCGTAGTATGATTTTTCATACCCACCAGACAATTTTTGTTGCCGGACATAAGAAAACTTGTCGCCCTAAGCAACAAATTTATTGCCGGCAATATCGCCATCGTATCGATTTCTTATTGCCAGTCGCTCTAAAACGTCCGCCACAGGCAACTCGCCTGGGCGAGTCGTTTTCTTATTACCTGAATGAGTCGTTTTATTATTGCTACAAGCGATATTTAAATAATAATTTCTTGCAACAATTTTATTATTTCTCAATGTTACATTTGTTTTTGAACTCAAACTTATAATTTGTAAACGAAATTAACTATTTTCGTCGCTATGGAGCTTCCTAATTTTTCAACCCTTTCTTGGGCATAAATTATATGTTTTTGAAGAATCCTGTTGACGCGGAGTTCATCAGTCTGGGAATTTTTGAAAACATATTCCTAAAATGACATAAAAGAAATAATGTTTCCGATTTCTCCCTACGGCAATAAATCGGCGAGTCGCCAATTTGTTGCCATGGACGATTGTCGCCTATTTCTCATGTTTTGCATGGTGGGTATCTACACATCTTACATTTGATATACATATGTACATTGGATACGAATACATTTAAAACATTGGATGATATAAAACGGTGGAAGATAGGCACCTTTTAAGATGCCAAAATTCACTTTTGTTGATTTTTGTTAACTTTTCTTAACAAAAATATAACTCAACAAACAATGGTAGATCATACTTATTTTACACATTTTTTTCTTACAGCCTTTGTAAAAATATCAAGGGAATACTAAAAAAAATCAGATATGTTTAATTTTTCATTGCAATGATAAATATAAACTTTTAAATAGCAATCGCACAGTTTGAGTTGCCACAAATATTGCGTCGTCGTTTCGGCGAAACATGGCTGCGTAGGGTTAAAAGCACAAAAGTATATTCTCATAAAAGCGCACTCAATACAGCACATCACCAAAATAGAAAATCTCGCTATCTGGACTTCCGCTTCGAAAACGCCTTGTCTGGCTTAGACTATCCGGCAACCGAGATAGGACGATCTTCTACCCAGACCTCGATATGCTAGATAAAGAAACATTACGAAAAAAAAATTTAAGAAAGGAGTATGTATTATTGGCCTTATTCATAAAATATATAATATATTTTTAGAGATCTATAAAGTGACATTTTCATACATATTTCCGATTTATAAAGCAGTTGAAGACTTTTTTAATTTTTATGAGTTTGGGTGTATGTGTTTAATATTTTTTTTTTTAATAAAAGCAAGTAAGAGCAGCGCTGTCTTCGGCTATGCCTTTCATGAACATCTGAAAATTTTACTTTAACAGATTACTACATTTGAAAAAATTTATATATTCACAGCATACATAGATAGAGGGGATACATATATAAAAAATCATATCCTAACAATAAGAGGTATGGAAGATATACCTTATATAGCTCCAATCTAAGTGATTTTCGCTGCTGTGTGATCGATATGTAAACCGGTAACACAATTTAATGAGTTTAGCTTTCTACATAAAGGAGATATTTTGCAAAAACTGGTATCTGAACAATCAGTGGTATAAGAGATAAAGCTTATACAGCATAGATTTTGACGATTTTCTCAGTAGATTTTGTATTATTATTTTTAAAATAGCTTACGAAATTTATCGGCTTTAGCTGTCCAAATAAAGAATTTTTACAGTAAAACCCCATATCTGAACAATCAATTGTATGGGAGATATATGTTATAGTGACCCGATCTCTCCAATTTTCACTGTAAGTATTCTCTTAATAATTAGTGAAAACAGTGCGAATCTTCTGGTTGGTAGCTGCATAAAGTTATAAGTATAAAGTTAAAATATAATAAAGCTGCTGAAGTTATGGCAAAAAATCTCATATCTGAACAATCAGTTGTATGGAGGCTATAGGTTATAGCAACCCGATCTTCGCCATTTTCACTGAAAGTATTTGTTTGATAATGAGTGATAACAGTGCAAAATTTTAGGTTTCTATCTACTTAAAGGGAGGATTTATAACGAAAAATCTCATATCTGAACAATCAGTTGTATGGGAGCTATATGTTATAGTGGTCCGATTCTTCCGGTTCATTATAAAAATACACCCACCTACCAAATTTCATCCGGATATCTCGAAAACTGAGAGACTAGACTGCTTACAAACAGACGGACAGACGGGCATGGCTAAATCCACTCAGCTCGACTTTCTGATCATTTAAGTATACATTTTTATGGGTCTATCTCTTCTTATTCTGGTACTTACAAATATGGGACCAAAGTTATAATACCATTTCATGCTTATGAAAGGTATAAAAATAAATCGTTGCATGAAATAAAACAAAAGTATAAAAACCGAAAGTTTTTCCCAAATCGTGAGATTTTCGTGGAAAATCCCTGAATCTTAGGGTGAAAAAGCCTACCTGGCAACCTTAGTATACGACCATATTTAATCCCGAAACTTACGTCTTCATTCACACACTCTGAGCAACGTGAACAACCAATTTGCGACATGCAGTCACCAACCATTGGAGCCTTGGGCAGTAAGATAGGCAGCTTTAGTGATGCCACTCCGACTCATTTGGTTTAACTTCTCGCTAAAGCCAGCAGCGTCTCTTAACCAGTAAAAAGATAAAAAAAAAAATTGTCTAAACAAGGACTACGATTTACAGATATGCACTTGGCAATGGGCTTTAACCTTGACAACAATACACTCGATAAGACCTTAAAGCTGTTGCTTACGAGTGTCTTGTAAATTGAGCACAGTACATATAAATTCCAGTCGTCGGGCAAGCGTTCATCTGACCGTATTTTGCATAAGAGTTGATGCAACTCCTCGCCACCATACTTGAATAAATCAGCTTGTCGGCCATCAGCTCCAGCCGCCTTATTGCTTTTCAGTCGCGCGGTGAAACATCGACTCCATCATCATCGACTGGCGACTCGGGTTCGTCTTCTCCACTACTTTCATTGTTACTACTATGGTGGGAAAGAGGGACCACTTTAATTTAAGTACGTTCTGGACATCGGTCAATAGGTTCTTACAGGAGTTCGCCTTGGTCTTGAAACCTGCCGTAAGTCGTCTAACACTCTGATAAAATGTTCATGCAATTTTCCTGTCGGCCAGCATTTCAAGCTCTTCGCACTCCCGTGTTTCGGCCTCTCTCTTCTTATTGGCGATGGAGTCTCTATCCTACCACAAATCCAACATCGAATTTGCGCTCCTTTACGTGGCAACCGTAGTAGACGTCGCAAGGCTTCACGTTAACCTCGCCTTTCCCCGTCCATCGCATTTCTTAGATGATGGTGATGTCAGCCTTTGTCATTCCAAGGATATCAACCAGCCGGTCAGGGGTACCTTACCCATTAAGGTTCCGAATATTCCAGGTGTATACCCTCAAATCATAGTCCTTTATATGTTTGCCATGCTTGTCATCAAAAGAGGGTAGTCGCATTCGGCGGGGTTTTAACGTGGCGAGACCCAAACCCAGCGTACGCGATATGAATATATCTGGACGTAATGAGCTGTACAGTATGCAAAAGAATCACTTCTGGCCACTTCCAGATGAATGACAGTCAAAAGCTCTTTCCACGGACGTGGACTTCTGCGTGCGGAACTATCCTCCGCATGAATACTTTTTACCTTTTTTTAAATATGGTAGAATTTTATAAATTAATAAAAAAAATTTATTTTGTTTAAAAATATAGTTCAAACCTCAACAAAAAATATATAGATAAAAGTTTCAAACTTTGTTAAAAATTTAGAAAATAATCAAACTTTCAAACTTTTTAATAAATATTTTTAGGGAAATTTCGGGTATGCAGTTTAATAGCCCACATAATTTTAGTATAATAATGTGCAAGTTTGAAGTTTCTCAAAATGGCTGGCTGATTTCTGAAATTATTTTTCATTACATGGAAAAAACTACACAAGACCGTCGGCAAAAAAATTAAAAAAAAATCACCTTAGAATTTTGAGCCACTTCAAACTTACACATTACACTGGTCTACAAGGGTTTTGCGAATAAGACGGGACCTGGTGTTTCCGAACGGATTTTTCGTGCTGAACACGAATCTGGGGTCCAAAACTTCCCATCACGTCACGTTTTCGAGAAAAAAGGGGTTGAAACCCCTAAAAACAGCGTTTTTGGCCATTTTTGAAAAATTGTAGAGCTGAACCCTGACGTGCTACAAACTTTGTATATGTCAGAAATTAAAGGCTAAATCGTGCCCTTTCGAATGAGCCCTATGCCGAATTAATCGCATGCACCCTTAGATCAGGGGGTGTATTTGTGTCTAGGAGTCCAATTTTTATATCCACCATATTCGACCCGTCATCTTAAATTTTTAAAATCTAACTGCAGATTCGTAATCAGCGACTTTTAATATAGTTAAAACCTTGGCATTATTAATTTTCTATGATCGTTTAAGATTAAATTCTTTCTGTGATCAATTTTTCCTGCACCCCTAAACACAAATACACCCCCTGCTTTAAGGGTGCACGCGATCAATTCGGCATAGGGCTCATTCGAAAGGGCACGGTTTAGCCTTTAATTTCTGATATATGCAAAATTTGTACCACGTCAGGGTTCAGCTCTATAATTTTTCGAAAATGGCCAAAAACGCTGTTTTTAGGGGTTTCAACCCCTTTTTTCTCGAAAACGTGACGTGATGGGACATTTTTGACCCCGGATTCGTGTTCAGCACGAAAAATCCGTTCAGAAACACCAGGTCCCGTCTTATTCGCAGAAAAAAAGTTGAAATTTGTAGACCAGTGTTATTATACAAAAATTAAATGGGCTATTAAATTGCATACGTGAATATTTTATTAAAAATTTTGACATTTTGACGAAAATTTGATAAGTAATTTTAAATTTAAATTTTGTACACAGTTTGAAACTTTTATTTATATTGTTTTTGTTGCGGTTTGAACTATTTTTTTAAATAAAATATTAGGCGGTTTTAAGAAATCTTCATTGATATACATACACATGTACATATATATGCATAATGCATTTACTGCGCATTCCATCAAATAAAATATCAATAAAATAAGCAACGTTTTAACTTCTGACTTAAATTTTATTCCTAATTTAATTTCTTGTCTTTTAAGCAATGCTGTAAATTTTTAATAAAATAAAAATCGTTATTGGCGCGACTGATTTGCATTTTTATGTGCCTTTGTTATATTAAAATGTCTGAAATTGCAGATTGCAAGGGCGCATGTCCAACTGGGCGGAGTCTCGTCATTGTGCGACTATACAGGTGGAAGTGTGTGTGTGTGGCAACATGTTGCCAGCAACATTTACCACTACAAATGCGTACATTCGCATGCACCAAGAGCTTTTGCCAGTAAATTCACGGTCAAACAATAGTCAGTCAGTATGCAACAGTGCGCCTTAGTGATTGTTTGTGCAACTTAGTAGCCGAGTGAAGTACGTTAGTTTTTTTGTTAAAAGCTTATTACACGCGCGGTTCGTGGCAGTTTGACGGATACAAAAGCATTGTGATATGTAACTAACTGCATTAAAATTGTTTAAAAATTTTAAACTACGACACCGTCGAAAAGGTGCTTCCATAAGCAATTACTACAACAATTGTGCAACTTAATACATATCAAATTATGTGGAATTAAAAGTAATTAGAAGTAACAAAGGATTATTACTAACAAAAAAAAATATATGAACAACTTGGAAAAGAAGACTTCTACGAGTACACAACTAAATAATACATACATATTATAATAAAAGGTACTTAGAATTTAACTTGTAAGCCTGAAGAATAAATTTTTAAAAAAGTACTTCAGAAAGTTGTAAACAAATTAAAAATAAAAAACTTATATACAACTAGCAGACCCGGCGAACTTCGTCCCGCCCAAAATTAATTTTTTGTATTGAAACATTTTGGTACAACATTTTCACCAACAGTTCACGTCCATGATTTTCAGTGACGCGTTTATCTTCTAATATTACGGTTTCGTGGTTGTCGGAAGGCATATTTCCATTACCATCTTAAATAACCTAGCAAAATTTTTTATGCATACAAAGATACGTAATAGCTTCAGTACCGTTTGAAAGGCGCCGTACCCCCCTTATAAAATAGACGCAATTTTTTCTAAGAGTATGGGAGTGATTTCTCATATTTCCATACCATGTTCAAGTACTCTACCATGAACACTTTATGGAGATATATCAAACCAATGGAATACTCATGGAGAAAAATTTTGGTTATTGGAAAAGGGGGCGTGGCCCTCCCATACAAACCGATTTTTTATACTGCATATCTCTGGAAGTGTTCATGGTAGAGTACTCTAACTTGGTATCTAGATATATCAAACCAATGGCATACTCATGGAGAACAATTGTGGTTATTGGAAAAGGGGGCGTGGCACTTCCCTTACAACCGAATTTTTCATACTGCATATCTCTGAAAGTGTTCTTGGTAGAGTACTCGAACATGGTATGGAGATATATCAAACCAATCGCCTACTCATGGAGAAAAATTGCGGTTATTGGAAAAGGGGCGTGGCACCTCCCATACAACCGAATTTTTCATACTGCATATCTCTGAAAGTGTTCTTGGTAGAGTACTCGAACATGGTATGGAGA